>NC_060215.1:2168333-2481805 GCF_021130785.1 Homalodisca vitripennis | reverse complement strand
TCTTTAAGTCCATGTATGATTGAAAGCTGACTGGGGTCATGGTCACTAATGTTGTTTGCTCCGGCTAACAATATCACAAAGTCATCTTTGCACAAGTCTTTGACAAAAGGTTTACCCTCAGAGATGATTTCCTTTAACTTAGCTCCATCATAATCTCCAACAAGGTCTTGAATGTAGGGATGTATATCCTTCCCCAGGCTGTCCGTCAACACTACGATTTTTTAAAGTGTTTTGGATCACATGTCTCACGTGTTATAGATTTTGGTGGGGCATTTTCAGATCGATGGACTTATGCTTTAGTAGAAACCTTACAGTCCTGACGATCCTTTTACGCTGGGGAATTTCTCTCTGTCCAACGAAGAAAACTGATTTGCTGTTTCAAGTGTAAATTTTTTTTGAGGATCCATTTTTTGTCTGAATTTTCTTCTTGGCGTTATAAAGATCGACTTATTTTCAGAAGTTTCATTATTCTTGGCATTTTTTTCATTTTGTAGTTTAAACTTTATTTCCAACTAGCGGGCCCGGCGCGCTTTGCTGCGCATTTCAATAATTTTTTGCAAAAGTTGCCCGCGGCTTCGCACGCAATTTCCCGTTGAAAACAGTACACTATATTAACTTATTCTTTTTTCTATCACATTCTAAACATTGCTGAGATAATTGATAGTCGTTCCATCGTGAGCCTCTTGGGCGTATTATGAAGGTATGTACCATATTCCTGCCTCTATCTAGCTGTTACCCACGGCTTCGCACGCAAATCTTAAGACCCGAAGTCCTTATATTACTTAGTAAATTTTTTTTTTACTATAATAAATTTTAGATTAAATTAGTTATATCTCCGATGCCACGATTGAGCTTGCTTTGTTGTCTCGATCGAGAGAATATGTACACACGGAGTTTTGAGAACCATACTTCTGTAAAAAAAAAACAACTAAGGTTGATTTTATAACATTCTTTATATTTGTAGCCAACGTAAGATAGTAATTATGATATCTGCATTACTCTTCTGATCAAGCATGAGCATGGTTTATATTAAATAAATATTGCAGTTAAAGGTGAATTTTTACGTCAAATTTGAATTGTATTATCTGGATAGTAAAGTCTATGTTTAACAGTGATTGCAAAAACAGTTTAAACAAAATTTGTCGTTTCTCTTAAGCTTACTCTATGCTTTAAAAACTATAAGTGTAATATATGTTTACAAAGAACAGCTGATTAAAAATATGAAAAGACGTTAACATATGTTTGCTGCAATGCATTTCTTATGGGTATTTCTGTAATCAGTGGGGCGGAATCCTGAATCGGGAAAGGGATGGGCATAGCTTATAAACCTTCTCCGTGGAAAAATACATATACGTACAAATTTTCATTCATGATCGGTCCAATAGTTCACGATTCCATAAAGGACAAACATACAAACATTCATTTTTTATATATATATAGATTTTATTGTATTTGGATTCCTAATGTCAAAATTGTTTTAGTTTGTGAGTAATTTTCTTGCTTCAAAACAAGTTTTTGCTTCTCTAGATTGTCAACTTCTTCTTTCAATTTATCAAGCTCAGTGTCAAACATCCCTTCCATTACTAGAGACTCTTCTAAATCTTGTTTACGTATTATCTTTTCATTTTCTAAACATCTTTTGAGTTGACAGATTTCATCACTCATTTCTGTAAGAATGTCTGTAAGGTCATTCTTTGATTTTTATTTTTGCATCAAGCCGATTTAATAAAGTCATTAGGTGGGGGATTAGATCTACTATGGCATCAGTTGCGTATTTATCCGATATTGTATTCAATATTCCATACAGATGGACGGCCCCCTCTTGGCCCCCTCGCATTAGGTTTCCCCGTACCCTACGAGTCATCATTTTCAAATGCAGTATTATCTTGCGGATGAAATTGCTGAGTATGTGACACCAAGACCGGTGTGTAGTGCCAGGCGATATCACAACAGGTAATAAATTAGAGTAATTGTTTAACTTGATTCTAGGCGGACTAGCTAATTCTGGGAAAGTGAAACTCATTCAACCTTTGCCGCCGCTATCACCGCAATGCATGAAACAGTCTTAATTTCTTGAGTAAAAACGGAATGCGTTCGTGTTAATTCACAGCGACGTTCCGCCGTGCACAGCAACAGGGGAAAATGCCGGAGAATCTTGTCCCCGCCGGAGGCGCACCTGGATCAGTGCGCATGCGCGAACTCGGACGACGCCGCTGAACCGGACTCCTCATACAGCGTTATCAATTTTTTATATTTAGAAACACGACTGACCAGAATTATTTAGGTGGAAAACTCACTTGAGTGCAGCACTGTGGATGCTTTCCCGGAAATGTTTAAACACTAAAACCTTTTGCCACGAAACTTTAAAATAGTGTTTATGTAATTAAAGTGTCATAAATAAAGTTCACTAAATATTTTACTGTTGACCATTTGTTTACAGGTGTACCAACCTCCAATCCAAATAAAATAACACTGTAGAAAAGCCAGTTTAATATGTTCACTCATGTAAAAAGATTGATACCAGCTAAACTTATATTATAATAATATCTTATTTAATATAAGATAATGTTATTGTAGTTAGTGGGTGGCGGCAGTATTGCTGAGGCTGGGTGAATATTAACCTGTAGGACAAAGGGAAGCTGCCCGTACATGTTTCTTTCTTATATTGGACGCCTGGCACTGTTTATTAGGTAAATAGGTTGGATTTATTTGAAAATTATATAATCTCTTATGTGATAACGTGTGAAGTAAAAACTTATAGTTAGTGCCCCATTTCAATAGTAATCAATTGTTTGATCAAAAGTAGAAACGTATTTCCGTCCAGTGAATAATTTTTTTGAGGTTAATTAATTAATAATGAATACCAATTATATTTTTTCAATAGGTTTATGTAGTATTAGAACTGAGAAAAATACAACGTAATTGTCTTAACAATCCAAAATATTAAAGTTGTATGACTGAGAGGTTTTTCTATTAAATAGTTCAAATTTAATAATAATTTATTTTGTTATTTATTACCTTGCTTTTAATTACGGGATGCCGAAATAAATGTACAAAGAGACGGATTTGTGCAAGGGTAGCCGTTGCGGATTCTAAAAAAAGTAGATAAGTGACACCGTGCTTTTAAGATAAAATATTATTTATTTCTTTTAAGCATGATCAGGTTAAAAGTTACAAAGTGTATAGTTTTTTACAACGGGTAATAGTACTGGCAGGTTCTGCAATAGTATTAACGCCACATAAATAAACTACATTTAAATTTCAAGTGTCATTGTCATTTCATATACTTAAGTATTTATAAAATTATGTGCAGGTGGAATAGTAAACATAATCAGAAATTACCAAAAAACATTGAAATCGGTTTAAACTTGACGATGGTATTTTCCTGTGATGCCATAAATTTTGACACAAAACCCAAGTCCTTCAAGGCCAGCTTCTATAGTAACTACTTGATTGTGGCCTGTCCTTATTTGACATCTCTCCTTACTTTTACTGATCTTGACGCTACTTCCCCTAGACCCCAGTGATTTCGAACACTGGCTCGATATGGAGTTTTTATCCTTAGTTAGAGATAACTACAATTCCTAGTTTACCTCCTTGCTCAGCGAGACGACTTCCTCACCACATTTTTCTACCTAGGCGGTTATCTCATGGTCACAGAAACTAAGGGATCATAAGGGATGTTAAAGACTTACATTTACATGAATGTAGAATTATGAAATATCAGAAATAATAATTACTTATTCCTTAGTTTAATACATAATAATATATCTCAAAATGTGAATTAATAATTTTGTTATTGTAGAAAAATAAGACACACATCCCCTATTTGACATATTAATTTTTTTTATTGAAAAAAGTTTTAACTCTTTACTTCTCTCTGATCAAACTTTTTTATAACAAGACAGTATAGGGTTACAAACAATTGAAAATAGGTAATTCATTTATACCTTTAAAAAATCATCCTAGGCAAACCTTAATCTTCTCAATTGTACGTTACAGAATCCCCTTCACTCACACCTAAAAATCTCTTTTAAAAACGACATCTAATTTGAATTTTGCCATCAACATCTCCTCGTATTTACTAGAAATTTTTCAGTAAATTTTTCACAGCATAAAAAAAATTTGAAACATATTCACATATTTTAAACCTTGTTTTCACAGTGCACTAAAGAACATTGATACAACGAAATAAATGTAAATCAATGCGTCAAATTAACTATATTATTGTGTTAATATGCATAAAAATTATTTTAATACACTACCAAAATATCATTACTTGGCATTACAAAATATTGTATAATGTAAGTCATATAATTTATTTCTTCTTATACTCTTTTTAAGACACAGGACGAAAGATTTACCTAAATGATGTGATGTCTTCCTACGAAGGTCAGCACGAGTTTTTGACACAGAGTTTAATACATCCCTTAATAACATTTTTAATTTTCTTAAAAACGAGTCTTCTGTACTTAGGAAATCATCTGAACCATTCAAAATTACAATTACAAGAACAATATTTTTATTTCGATGAAGTGTATCCATCATTATACCTCTTTTAAACATTCAAGAAAGAACTCTTATTTACTAAAAATATAATCCTTTATTAGCCCTAAACCTTGCTATGCAAAAACGTTTGAAAAATATTGTTCTGTCATGATGCGTTATATTGTTTAAAATAAAATCTCAGAGATCCACTCAAATACAATAAAAAACTGAACAAATCTGATTTATAAGATGTCTAAATTTTTTTAATAGATTATTTGAGACTTGTATTAAATAGAGAAAACAGTTCAAACCGAAGGCAGAAACCTAATATTTGGTTTGGAAATAGAAGTACTTTATACGTAATAAATTAAGAACTTGAAAAACTTCTGTCAGAGGATTACCTTTGCAATGCTAAATTGATTTCCTACTCGTTCTATAAAATTGTATGGATTTAGAACATATATGTGCTTACACATATATGTTGTTGTTTAAATATTTCCTGATATTGAAAATATCATTATTGGATTGGTTCTTACTTTATGATTTTTTAAAAACAACCTCAGCTGGCTAGTAATAATTTGAAGTTATTATATTTCACTAATTTTTATTACTTAAACTTTCAATTAACTAATGCCAATTGCCTTCAAGTTTCATATAACACAGATCATATGTCGGCTTGTTTCTGTCTGGTGGTAAAAATGTTTTATACACTGAACTATTTACAACACGAGAAAACAATAAAAGTGAGTAAAATCCAGTGAAGGTATCTAATATTGTCAAAGAACAACGTTTTGTCTGGTCAACGAAGCAGAGGAAATCCTGAGCAGTACAACGTATATCCTTGGGAAAACCAGGGATCAATGTATTACATTCAACATGTGTATTGAAGTTTTGTTTGGGAGATTGTCTGGACCGTGTAGTTACTGTAACTTAGTTTTATACTTACTTACACGCATTGGCTTACTACATATATATATATATATATATATATATATATATATATATATATATATATTATATATTGAAATAATGAAAAAATAATTAAATATTGTATCTTAAAGCCAATCTTGGGTTTTAACACGTCAGTAAGGAAATATATTTTAAAATAACCTTCAAGTTTTCTTGTGCGCGAGTAATATTAAAACTTAAACTAGAAATTTTATTTGATAACAAATTATCTGTACTGACTGAGTTTTTACAATTATACTAAATATTGCTTATTACATGAAGGCACTGAAGTATCAAAATGACAAACTAATGCACTGAAAATGTATGTACAGATTTATAAAGTTCAATCAAACTTCTGCGTATATCATAGTAAGGTTTTACTTTCGTCTTCATGAATTATGCACTTATAAAAATAGTAAACAATACATAAAATAAATATATTTTTTCCTTGTATGAGGTATCATATATACCATGTAAAAAGCATATTTTAATCACGCGCGCGCGCGCACGCACACACACACATTTATTTGATTTAACAATACTACATTACATAAGGATCTTGATGTAATAGAGATATTAAAGTTACGTATTTATCAAATAGAAAGCTAAAGTTGTTAATATAAATGTACAACATACTGTAACTACTTTTGGGAACTATGTCATCTTTTTTTTACACATGGTTATAAAACTAAAAACACTTCATTCATTGACTGTTTGAAGAGATTAATGATATAATCATCATCTTGCAATAGTGTCTTAAATTTCTAGAATAATAATGCTTTGCGTGTTATCTGTACGCCATTTTTACAAAAGAGATATATAAAAGATAATTTGACATTCTTTCCGGAAATCTATCACACACAAAATTCCATTTGTTATGTAATTACGAAATCCGAAATTACAATTTTTCTCTGAGCGTCACTAATTTGTATGCGCATTGTGCTATCTGAAAGAAGTAATATGCACTATCACTGTTTTCATATTTTTTATATGATACAAATTTTCAACAAACGCATATTTTTCCTTTCACTTCTGATAATAATGAAAGCAATAATGAAAATTTTATCACTAAATGTACACTATACAATTCAAACTACTGTGTTTTAACTTTACAACAATATGCTTTTAATAGTAAAATATTTAAATAAACTACCCGTAGTTGTTAAATAGATACATCACTAGTTGTTCCAAAGTAGATATGTACATTTAGTTTCAAACTGTTCAAAACTGATTATGCAGTTAGACGATTGATATTGTACTGAATCGTTTTACTGGATCTCTGTGGAAATTTACTGTGGAGGAAACAGCTGTGAACTAATTGTACAAACGTATCAATGTATAATTACCACGAATTTTAATCTATTATCTACTACCTCTTTTTCTATCAGTACACAATTTATTAAAATAAAAACAAAGTTTGCTTATAATTGCAATTGATCTTTTAGTGTTAGAATATTCTGTCCGTATTTAACTACGAACATATAAACGTAGTTTTTTTCGTTAAATGTAAATGGCATAGTTACAATGAATCTTGTGAAAATTAATTGGACTATTGCACGTACAATTCACTGTACTATTAGTACCAAATGCCTTTATTAGGACAGATGATAATAAATATCACGTACTTGTAGTTTTGTATATTACAGGGTTACTAAAATGTCTAAAGACCCGCTGTTAGTATTGTAACGACTCAAAATAGAACAACTAAAACTCTGCCCACTTTTACATCATGTAATGAAGTACTGTTTGTACATAGTTACTTCTCTTATAAACCTAAAATGGCAAGTTTTTGGAAACTAAAAAATTCCGAATTCTAAGCGAAATCGAGTAGCCACCCATATTAAAGGACTTGATTAAAGATAACTAGAAACGAAAACTAGAAGTTTGTATGTTAAAAAAACCGGTTTCCAATTGAAAGTTTTAGAATCCATAGCTAACCACTTACAACAGGTCAAGGTCAACATGCTGAGATTAATAGAGCGATGAACGACATGTCCCACAAGGGGGGGGGGGAGTTATAGTTGTTGCGTGATTCTGAAATTATATGTTTACAATCATTTTTGAAAAAGGATAAAACTTGGTAGCTCGCCGTATTGTCCTATGTCGCCATAGCTCCTACAAGTTCACCTCCATATACAGACGTCTATATAAGACGCCATTTATATATGGCGTTACATTAGAATTACATATGGATGCTTCTGTTGTTGCACAAACGTGTAAAAGCTAGTAATAGTCTATTTTCCTATACAGTTTGAAGATATTTATGTGCAAAACATAATGAAACATAAGAAACAACAATATGGAAACAGACAAATATTTAATGTATTGAAAGCAAGAATAGTTTAATTACATAGGTTATTTAATATCTAATAAATAAAATTTAAGTAATTAAATTTTATTTCTAAAATTTAAAACGAGAAAACTTAGTAGCTCACCATCTTGTCCTACGTCGCCATAGCTCCTATAAGTTCACCTCCATATACAGACGTCTATATAAGACGCCATTATTATATGGCGTACATTAGAATTACATATGGATGCTTCTATTGTTGCACAAACGTGTAAAAGCTAGTAATAGTCTATTTTCCTATACAGTTTGAAGATGTTTATATGCAAAACATAATGAAACATAAGAAACAACATATGAAAACAGACAAACATGGCATGTATTGAAAGCAAGAATAGTTTAATTACATAGGGTTATTTAATATCTCATAAATAACATTGAAGTAATTAAATTTTATTTCTAACGTTTTAAAACGAGAAAACTTGGTAGTTCACCATCTTGTCCTACGTCGCCATAGTTCCTACAAGTTCACCTCCATATACAGACATCTATACAAGACGCCATTATTGTACGGCGTACTACATTAGAATTAAATAAGGATACTTATATTTTTTGCACAAACGTGTAAAAGCTAGGATTAGTTATTTTCCTATACAGTTTGAAGATATTTATACGCAAATAAATAATGAAACATAAGAAACAACATTATGAAAACAGACAAACATTGAATGTATTGAAAGAAAGAATAGTTTAATTACATAGGGTTATTTAATACCTCATAAATAACATTTAAGTAATTCCATTTTATTTCTAACAATTAAAAACTACATTAATCCGAATCTGTCGTACTAAGCGTATTGCTATACTGTTAAAATGAGGTTAAATAAGAATAAATTAGTTAAAATGTATAGATAAATTGTTTTTGTGTTTGGAAAATCACCAGGTTAATGTTTCGATTATACTACAAGATTACTTTTAACATTATTGGACTACGTAATAATTCCGATTTTGAAATGGCTTTTATATCCAAAGACATCCTCTTACTATATAGAACAACAAAAGAGCTAAAATCCAGGCGCAGTGTAAACTGTAAAAGTGCTTACGTTATAAATTCACGAGAGTTCTGGCAAATGTACTTTATTCTCTCTCAAAAACTACCATCTTATTCTTACTGAGAGGATGATTCGCATAAGAAGTTTCAATTTAATGTCTTGCTTAATGTTTTATCCTATTTCAAGATCATCACTTTTGACAACAAAATAAATGCAGTTCCACAATAATTGTGTGGAAAGTAAACTTCAGTTAGATAACAGGTATAACAAAATGTCTTCATATATAGTTGTATGTAGACTTGTATCTATACGGTTAATTAATGAAATTGTAATATACAATGGATCAATTATCTTATTATTTTTTAACGGCAGGTGAATGAATGTGTGTAATAGATTTTTAAATGCTTTGGGTTATGAAATTATTAAAGAATCGAATAAAAAAGACGACTGATAATACGAGAATGTGTTAATTCATTTAATAGAATAAATATTATTAATTGGATTTTGATTTAAATTCATAAATTTAATATTAATTTTTAACAAAGTATTTATTCATTTAGTTCAGAATTTGCATTTATTTCTAACAGATTTGACATTAATTTAAAAAAAAAATATATATTAATTTTAAAATGTTACATTTCATTTTACACGTGTTATATTTTCTTTTAACAGTATATTTATTAAAATATATACATTCGTTTTTAAAGATTGTAAATTATTTTGTATGTCATTAATATTCAAATTTTTAATTTTTCAATCCAGTAGCGCAGATTTAAGTAACGGTATAATACAAACACATATTATTTACATATATCCATTTCGTAATATGTGTAAACAAAAGTAGTTGTGTGAACAGAGGTTTTATTTGTCTTATTGTAGGATCCCAAAATGTCTTTGGAAACCTCATATTACTATCTGATAGTTTACACTTACATTGCCAGAAACACATTCATTACATTATGTACATAACAACACAATCGCAAAATTTCACGAATAAACAAAATCTTTCCTATTATTGCTGTACATTTAAGTTCAAGAAATAACTTTTAAAACTGGATAGACAAAGCATGGTGATTAATATACTATTATATTTATCTCCTGACTGATATGATATCACGATAATGGTATTCGTAGGCCATAGCGAGTTGTTACAAATCCTATCTGGTGAGGAAAATCTACAACTATAAAATTTTTCCATTTTTCCATTTCGTATATTGTTGCTCATTTTCAAAATTTACATCAGGTAGAGAAACTGCACAGAGAGAACACAACGGCATGCTAACAAAATAACTGTCCTAACATTTAGCTTGTGCAAACATGTGATTGTAATTACAAGTCTACTTTTAATTTACCAGCGAGGTGCTGTTATTTGTTTCTCATTGTATGTATAATGCAATTATATTTGACTTTTACCTAGTTCATTGCTGTTTGTTTTATATACTTTATAAAGCATATTCAATGTTTTAATTACAAATAAAATATTTAAGAATATAGGCCATACATTTTGTTTTATGTATGTATATACAATATATAAATGTTACAAAAAGTTATTTTAAAATATTTTATTTGTTATTAAAACATTAAATATGTAACATTGTAAAATGTAATGCTAAACTATATTCAATTGTTTGTATGCTTACTGAATAGTGTATATAAGTTGAAGAATATATAACGTAAAGAGCATATTAAAGAATTTTTATGTGATTGTTTTTTTTATATTCTGGTTAGCGATGTGAACGAATATATATATATATAACTCTGTGAACTAACAAGGGTTTTTTTATAATTAAACTACTTACTTTCATTCCATTAGGCAATATCAACAATCAGTATAAGTCAGGCCCATATTTTTGTAAAATAAAAAAAAATTACAGTAGTTGCTTACTATATGATAAAAATCTAACAAGAAGCAAAACCTAACTAAATTTAGGTGCCGCCACAATTAACGCATAGTACAGAATGCAGTCTATAAAAACGTGTATTTGTTTACTTCAGATCGTGCTTGTTGTTTTAACTGTGTTATAACTAAGAAAGTATTAAAAAAATAATATATAATACAGTTAAAGGTATTTTTAAACCTTCCGATACAAATTTTCTATCACTGATTTATAAGCTAACATAAGTAGTTACGAGAGAAAGACAATATTGCTCGCAGACTGACATCTAGGACACCATAGTGAAATGTTTATTGCCATAGTGTGTTTATTGTCACGTTCATGTAGAACATGGGCTCTCTGCTAGTAGAGTAATATGGGTTAAGCTCAAATAAGTAGGTACGAGAGAAAGACAAGATTGCTCGCAGACTGACATCTAGGACACCATTTTGAAATGTTTATTGCTATAGTGTGTTTATTGTCACGTTCATGTAGAACAGGGGCTCTCTGCTAGTAGAGTAATATGGGTTAAGCTCAAATAAGTAGGTACAAGAGAAAGACAAGATTGCTGGCAGACTGAAAACTAGGACACCATTGTGAAATGTTTACTGCCATAGTATGTTTATTGTCACGTTCATATAGAACATGGGCTCTCTGCTAGTAGAGTAATATGGGTTAAGCTCAAATAAGTATGGTACGAGAGAAAGACAAGATTGCTGGCAGACTGACATCTAAGACACCATTGTGAAATGTTATTGCCATAGTATGTTTATTGTCACGTTCATGTAGAACATGGGCTCTCTGCTAGTAGAGTAATATGGGTTAAGCTCACATAAGTAGGTACGAGAGAAAGACAAGATTGCTGGCAGACTGACATCTAGGACACCATTGTGAAATGTTTATTGCCATAGTGTGTTTATTGACACGTTCATGTAGAACATGGGCTCTCTGCTAGTAGAGTAATATGAGTTAAGCTCAAATAAGTAGGTACGAGAGAAAGACAAGATTGCTGGCAGACTGACATCTAGGACACCATTGTGAAATGTTATTGCCATAGTATGTTTATTGTCACGTTCATGTAGAACATGGGCTCTCTGCTAGTAGAGTAATATGGGTTAAGCTCACATAAGTAGGTACGAGAGAAAGACAAGATTGCTGGCAGACTGACATCTAGGACACCATTGTGAAATGTTTATTGCCATAGTGTGTTTATTGACACGTTCATGTAGAACATGGGCTCTCTGCTAGTAGAGTAATATGGATTAAGCTCAAATAAGTAGGTACGAGAGAAAGACAAGATTGCTGGCAGACTGACATCTAGGACACCATTGTGAAATGTTATTGCCATAGTATGTTTATTGTCACGTTCATGAAGAACACGGGCTCTCTGCTAGTAGAGTAATATGGGTTAGTTAAGCTCAAATAAGTAGGTACGAGAGAAAGATAAGATTGCTGGCAGACTGACATCTAGGACACCATTGTGAAATGTTATTGCCATAGTATGTTTTATTGTCACGTTCATGTAGAACATGGGCTCTCTGCTAGTAGAGTAATATGGGTTAAGCTCACATAAGTAGGTACGAGAGAAAGACAAGATTGCTGGCAGACTGACATCTAGGACACCATTGTGAAATGTTTATTGCCATAGTGTGTTTATTGACACGTTCATGTAGAACATGGGCTCTCTGCTAGTAGAGTAATATGGGTTAAGCTCAAATAAGTAGGTACGAGAGAAAGACAAGATTGCTGGCAGACTGATATCTAGGACACCATTGTGAAATGTTTATTGCCATAGTATGTTTATTGTCACGTTCATGTAGAACATAGGCTCTCTGATAGTAGAGTAATATGGGTTAAGCTCACATAAGTAGGTAAGAGAGAAAGACAAGATTGCTGGCAGGCTGACATCTAGGACACCATTGTGAAATGTTTATTGCCACAGTATGTCAATTGACACGTTCATGTAGAACATGGGCCTCTCTGCTAGTAGAGTAATATGGGTTAAGCTCACATAAGTAGGTACGAGAGAATGACAAGATTGCTGGCAGACTGACATCTAGGACACCATTGTGAAATGTTTATTGCCATAGTATGTTTATTGACACGTTCATGTAGAAACATGGGCTCTCTGCTAGTAGAGTAATATGGGTTAAGCTCACATAAGTAGGTACGAGAGAAAGACAAGATTGCTGGCAGACTGACATCTAGGACACCATTGTGAAATGTTTATTGCCATAGTATGTTTATTGACACGTTCATGTAGAACATGGGCTCTCTGCTAGTAGAGTAATATGGGTTAAGCTCAAATAAGTAGGTACGAGAGAATGACAAGATTGCTGGCAGACTGACATCTAGGACACCATTGTGAAATGTTTATTGCCATAGTATGTTTATTGACACGTTCATGTAGATTATGGGCTCTCTGCTAGTATAGTAATATGGGTTAAGCTCACATAAGTAGGTAAGAGAGAGAAAGACAAGATTGCTGGCAGGCTGACATCTACGACACCATTGTGAAATGTTTATTGCCACAGTATGTCAATTGACACGTTCATGTAGAACATGGGCTCTCTGCTAATTATAGTAGTATGGGTTAAGCTCACATAAGTAGGTACGAGAGAAAGACAAGATTGCTGGCAGACTGACAACTAGGTCACCATTGTGAAATGTTTATTGCCATAGTGTGTTTATTGACACGTTCATGTAGATACATGGGCTCTCTGCTAGTAGAGTAATATGGGTTAAGCTCACATAAGTAGGTACGAGAGAAAGACAAGATTGCAGGCAGACTGACATCTAGGACACCATTGTGAAATGTTTATTGCCATTGTATGTTTATTGACACGTTCATGTAGAACATGGGCTCTCTGCTAATAGAGTTATATGGGTTAAGCTCACATAAGTAGGTACGAGAGAGAATGACAAGATTATAGGCAGACTGACATCTAGGACAGTATTTTGAAATGTTTATTGCCATAATGTGTTTATTGACACGTTCATGTAGAACATGGGCTCTCTGCTGAGTAGAGTAATAAGGGTAAAGCTCAAATAAGTAGGTTACGAGAGAAAGACAATATTGCTCGGCAGACTGACATCTAGGACACCATTGTGAAATGTTTATTGCCATAGTATGTTTATTGTTACGTTCATGTAGAACATGGGCTCTCTGCTAGTAGAGTAATATGAGTTAAGCTCACATAAGTAGGTACGAGAGAAAGAAAAGATTGCTGGCAGACTGATATCTAGGACAGCATTGTGAGATGTTTATTGCCATAGTATGTTTATTGACACGTTCATGTAGAACATGGGCTCTCTGCTAGTTGAGTGATATGGGTTAAGCTTACATAAGTAGGTAAGAGAGAAAAGACAAGATTGCTGGCACGCTGACATCTACGACACTATTTTGAAATGTTTATTGCCACAGTATGTCAATTGACACGTTCATGTAGAACATGGGCTCTCTGCTAGTAGAGTAATATGGGTTAAGCTCACATAAGTAGGTACGAGAGGAAGACAAGATTGCTGGCAGACTGACATCTAGGACACCATTGTTGAAATGTTTATTGCCATAGTATGTTTATTGTCACGTTCATGTAGAACATGGGCTCTCTGCTAGTAGAGTAATATGGGTTAAGCTCACATATGTAAGTAAGAGAGAAAGACAAGATTGCAGGCAGACTGACATCTAGGACAGCATTTTGATATGTTTATTGTCATAGTATGTTTATTGACACGTTCATGTAAAACATGGGCTCTCTGCTAGTAGAGTAATATGGGTTAAGCTCACATAAGTAGGTACGAGAGGAAGACAAGATTGCTGGCAGACTGACATCTAGGACACCATTGTGAAATGTTTATTGCCATAGTATGTTTATTGTCACGTTCATGTAGAACATGGGCTCTCTGCTAGTAGAGTAATATGGGTTAAGCTCACATAAGTAGGTACGAGAGAAAGAAAAGATTGCTGGCAGACTGATATCTAGGACAGCATTGTGAGATGTTTATTGCCATAGTATGTTTATTGACACGTTCATGTAGAACATGGGCTCTCTGCTAGTTGAGTGATATGGGTTTAAGCTCAAGTAAGTAGGTACGAGAGAAAGACAAGATTGCTGGCAGACTGATATCTAAGACACCATTGTGAAATGTTTATTGCCATAGTATGTTTATTGTCACGTTAGAATTTGTGTTAAATATAGCTTGTAAATTCTGGTTTAGCCTATTAAATAAAGGTATTTTCTAATAATTTAACTAAAATTTACTTCCATTTACAAGATTAAGGTATAATTGTCTTAATTATCACGTTGGTTTTTGAAAATTTCATGTCAAAAAGAATATTCCAAGTTATAACACTGGTTACACACGTATACAGAAATATCAGTATTTATTGGCCAAAGCGTTGTTTAGCCTATGAAACCGTGGGTCTTGAAAAATGGTCATTTCTGGTTTTTTTGTATGTATGTCTTTCTTTTCACACGATATCTTAAAAAGGAATTTACTTATAGATTAGAAATATATGCAAGAAACTTTACATCTATATGAAGAACACTGGGTCCAATTAAGGTGTATGTACTCATATGGAGTTTTGCTCAACGTTACGGAATATGTTACGTTTGGGCCTTATAGGTAACCATTTTGCAATAAAATGTTTAATCAAAATAAATACACTCATGCATTATTCTATTATTTGACGTACTAACACATATAGCCTAAAACTATCCAAATACGTACAGGATACTTTTATGGTGACTTGGAGTGTAGAACCACCTTCATCACAAAAGTATTAATGTATCATGTGACAAAACATATTCGAGAAAGTTTTCATTAGTATGCATGAAATTTAAGCATGAAATGCTGAGTGTCTTACGATTCAATTTGGCTAAGCGTCAATAAAAACACACACACAGTTTTTTATTTTCTTTGCAGGAGATCTTTGCCATATGACTGTTTGTCGTTCTCTAGCAATAACTAAATAACCTTGAAATGTTTTTGTTGAAACCCGTTACACGACACCGTGCAGAGGGGTACTCCCCCGTGGTTAGTAGATGGAAACGTAAAAACAACGTGTTCTGTATCTCTCACTAGTTTTTGCTTGGTTGGAGATTGAGGTTGCAAGCTTCCGGGAAACTTACAGACCAATCTGTTTTTGTTCACAAGTGTTTGTCTCACGTGGTTTGTTTATAGTTGTATACAAAAACTGTTCCGTAATATCTCATACTCTAACTCACCGTGATGTTTGAAATCATATAACATATTTATACTGACAATGTAATAGCCTCACTTAATGTTAATATCATTAATTCAGCTTGCGTGGTTTATGTTATATATTTTAACTTCAATTTATTTTTAACACATGGCATGAAAATTACTGCATGAAAAATTAGTTTCATATGGTCTACAAAATGATGGTGCTCCACTACATTACAGTTGGTAAGGAAGTTTACTCAGCAACACACTTAACAATTGGATTGGAAGACAAATGGTTGGCCCCAATATTACACAGTTTCGGGAATTCACTCAAAAGTAACTAGAACTTTATTAACTAATAACACCAAACCTAAAAAAATTTTTTTTAATAGTAAAAAAAGGATTTTTTGAGCAGTTGACATATTAAAAAATTTATAAATCTTTTCATAATAGATTAGAGGCATTTTTAGTAGATGATATAAGATTCCAAATTTTACATTACCAATACAAAATCACTATATTAATTAAACAAATTTATGATTTTATTGTAAAGTAGTCTTATATTGCATTATTATTCATGGTAAAAATAACTTGTGGAAATATCGTGTCTACTAAATAATTGTTGCTTTAATTAACAATATGGGTAATAGTTTATAATTACTAATCAGATTGGTTTAATATTTTACGCATATTCTATGAAGTAACCATGTTAAACCTTTTAACGCACATTTCAAAAAGATTTTGGATAAAAGTGGTAGTGTAGTGTATCCTGGCTTTATAAAATAACTCATGGGGAAAATAAACTGCTGGTGGGGAAATTAATTTTGCAAGCAAGGGTGAGCGGGCAGTATCCTTTTAAAAATCTATTGACTCTCTGAATAAACCAATCCCACATTAAAGCCCAGCCTCTCATGCCATTTTTTGCCTATTTTATCGACAAACCGGTATTCAATTTCACTAACAGTTTAACAGTTTTAATTTGAACGTCCTATCAAATGATTTAATTATGATTTTATTAAATCGGATAATTCTTTTTGATACACCCTCTATATGCACGTAGTTTTAAAATATTATTTGACAGAAATTTTAAATTTTCTGATAATTTCTTGTATCTTAGAGTACATATAAACATATTATGAATATTATTACATTGTTTTGTTGGTATGTAAGTCGGAATGGGACGAGGTTGTCACTGTGTATGCTATAAATCTAAATAGATTACTTTATGAAATTAAAATTTATTGACTTAACCTTGCTCCATATCTTTGAGATGATCAAGTGATGTGTGGCATTGTCCGTATCTTTCACTAATTTTTAAAACAGTACAGAAAAATTAAACGTTTTTGAACAACTTACGCTTCGATTTGCTCTATGAAAAATCGAAATACAACCGAAGCTAATTCTAAACTAGTTTCAAACCCCTATTAGGTCAAGTTGGTGCTGCCCCTTTGGATCCTTGAATAACTATAGATAAACGATTAGATGTCAAAGAAATTGTGTATCTCTAGCTTAGTATTTTAGTAAATGAAAAAATGAAAACGTACAATTTATAGTAAAAATTGTAATATATATTAGAAGTTTATTATAATATCACGCTCCTTTACCAGTTTTGGAGAAAAACTAATTTCTGTCTGAATAACTGTCTAATAAACACTATTAATAGTACAGACAATTTCAAATGGATATAAAACAATTTTACATTTAAAATACAAAAATACCAATTCAATATTTGTTATACTTGTAAACAAATAAGAGGTAACGAAAAGTTTTATTTAATCATTCTTGCTAAATCCAATGAGTAGAACTTTCCACTGATGAAGACAGAACATTTCAAAAAGTCAGAGTAAGTTTTTTAAACTAATTTCATCCTTCTTAGATTCTTTAATATATTAAAACGCTCACTACACAATGTAGTGGTCCAGTCTGTTTTAAAACTATGTCCACTGTGAGAATTATCTTGCCAAACATGACGACTCACAGCAATTTCCAGATTTAGTAAATTAAAAGTTTATTAACAGTGACATTTTTTTTATAGTACATTAAAACTGTGCATTGCAATTTTAACTTGTATTAAAAGATATAGATATAGTATTAAATAATCGCCACCTTTTCTTCAATTTGCAGTGTAGTACAAAACACTTTCTTTCATTACTCTACAGTTTCTCTAAAGCGCAAACTTTCTTTCTATAAAAAAACAGACATTTTACACTCACTTATAATAGTTTATTTTTCAGCATAAATCATCGCAACTAATATAACTTCTTGCCTACATTAAAATATTCAAACTACATTCACACTGTAACTACAAAAGAAGTCGACAAAAACCATGTTTAGGCAAAGGACGTGAGTAGTACACTCTGCCTAGTGAAGCTGTTTCGACGGTTGTCTCGTCCTTTCAGACAGGAACAGACATCAGACTTCAGCTGTCATTGTGTTACAGCGTCCTCAGTTGTAGATTGAGAGCTTTGCTCTGCCTTCGAGTAACATCCAAGGCATTGTATGATCTATAGTCTACTACTAAAAATGTCCAGGCTAAAACAGTCTGATAAAATTACACCTAGTTATCTCTGTTGTTGCGCTATAATAGATCGAAACATCCAACTGTTACAAAAAGTTATTCTAAGCTTCTAATTAATAATAAAAGTTTGTATTTATGAGAAAATGTATACATGTTAGGATTAAAATATTTTATACAGTGATTTGTTGCGTTATCCATGGGTTATAATGATGCCATATCTCAGTTCTCCGAAACAGTTAATACTCACTTCCCTGTTGTTAACAGAAGAACATTCAAACTGCACTTCCGGGTGTTGAGAGGAGTTCTTTGAACAAACACGGCTACACATTCACAGCTATATAAGCGTTCGGATTGTTTTAATAGTCTATTGAAATAAATAACCCAATATGAGAAAACTCATATTAATTTTATAACCCAATTAAAATGTTATAATTATGTTACTATAGTCTTTTGCATAATATTTGTAAATAATAATATACTTATTTATACAATTAGAATTTAAGAATTTTCCTAACAAATATGTAAATAATATGTTTTATAAATTACGTCACACATCTTTTGTTAATTTAGGTCACTATACGAGTACAATGTGAAATAATGGCAAGAATAAGGATCATTTCATTACAAACTTGTTGATTCCTGTATTTAAGTAATTACAAATTTTGGTAGTCCAGTACAGTAAAATGAGCGAATTCGGAAACATTAATTAAATGGAAGTATATAATCTGTAGTTTTCTGCTAGTATTTAGTAAACAGTTCGTCGTTTATTTATTTTTATTACGCAGTTTTTAAAATTTTGTTTTCTTAAAATAGTGACTTTAAAAAATAAAAAATACGAGAGTTTTGCTATTTGTAAATAATTTTTGTATTGCTCTGTAAGACTCCAACACATCCATTCTTTATTAAAGATCTTATGAAATCCCCCCAACCATATTAAATAAGAATCTTTACTTTTGTAACATTTTAGTTGCTATAATATAACTTTCACTTCAACAATATTTTTTTAATAACAAAAATACCATTTAGATATTTCTAAAATTTAAACAATACCTTAAAATATAATATAATAAAGTCAAGTAGACTTCTTATTGGTTGGAAATAGATCCTACGATTAAAGAAGTTATGTTTAATAAAAAGGATTTACATACATAAAACTAACATTTTTCAGTCAAGCGATACTGATTTCTTTTTTTTGTTTAAAATCAAGTATTAATTTCAAAACACCCTATTAGATAGTAACACACTTACTTCTTTATTGTAATAGGGTAATTCATTTGAAATTGTTCCTTTATAAACGACTTCCTTTGAAATTTACTTATACGTATAAATGTTATATTTAATTGAATCAAGTGTGAGCTATTTCTCTATATGGCTTACTGTCTCCTCACACATCGTACGAAATAAGTTTAGAAGAATTGGGAACTGAACTCAATAAAAGTGCAAATTGTTTACAGTTCAAGAGCCGCGTGTAAAGGTTTCTATGTAGTTTTAATGATACAGTATTAATAATGGATTACGGTTCAACCAAATGCTGGTTAGCGCAAGGGAGTAAGTTCATGAGTCTTTAAAATGAATGTGAAGCATTACAACAATACAAGCTGGAACTGTTTTTGGAGTGAATTATAACAAGGAGATAAAAAGTAAACAATACTGTTCTGTTCAACTATACACTCTGTTTTGTCAGGAGTAATGGTTCACATGCATCCTACATTTTCACGTAAAACATAACTATCAGACTAACACAAGATACAAATGTTTGTAGATTGCTTTATCGTTGGAAGATACATTTAACCGGAGCTATTTTACTGTAGACACATGTACCTACGTGTCGTATAACATGTACATTCTGCTCAGTAGAGTATTTGAAATCTGACATTGTCACAGATTTTACTTACACCTGAATGTCGGAATATTCGTCTAAAGAGATGCGAAAAAGTCGGCGCCGAAGGACGTTGAAAATGAATTCTTCATACATCAGGGACAACAAAAGGGCTCCGTCTGGTTTTCACAGAGCCGTCCAGTATAACCTAGATTAACATGATAGTGCACCTGATGGAACAATAAGAAAAACCTCTTCAAGAATCTTGATATGAAACTAACACCTATGCATGCTTACATATAAGTTTGTAAAAATTGGAGCTGATAGAATATGCAAAGTTGTATCCTATGAATAAAACAATGTAAATAAATTTAGTAGAAATTGTAATACAATCAATTCCTAAAAAAGACTGCTCAGCACCACTTATGAGAGTCAAATTGTTCAAAAAAATGTAAAAAAAGTTGAAAGTAAATGTATAAAAGTGTATGTATATAAAGATTACAGTAAATGAATGAGACATAATATTAAAATATATTTATCTATAAGAGCTAGTAGTATTGGAAATAATACGTAAAATTAATGATACCTATTAAGTTTTGGTCTTACATATTTTAGGAACCTTAACATTCTCTTTAGATCTAGGAGTAAAATTCTTCCCCAAATGTTGCTAACAGTTAAAAAAAACTGTCTGTAAAATTTGAATCTTTGGCAGCAATGTATATTAAAGTTGAGGTTGAAATGGTACCAACAAGGAAAATCATCTGTGATGTGTATTTCTACCAGTCCTTGCTGAATCTTAAATAAAATCCTATACTTTGTAAACCAGTACGTTGTAGAGTCAAGTGAGTTACAATCTTCAAAGATATTGACATTTCTGACAAAAGTAATTATAATTATTATCCCTCGAATTTCAATATGGTACGACGATAAAATTTATTTGTTTTCTTATAAGCTTATGCTCTAAACCTACAAGGAAAATTCTCTTTAATGAGTCTCAAACGATTCTCAGAAAAGATGTGTTTAGAACATAAAGTGATATAAAAGTTAATGCAAGTTTTTATTATTTATTTATTCCTATTTACAACCAGTAAAATAGGTTACTCATAAATTTGAGCATAGTGGAAGCACAGTTGTAGGAACTTTTCTCGTATTGTGTTTATAATAATTACATGTAATCTATAAACTATTGTAAATGGTACCTTTATAAGTCTTAGTAGTTGCTTGTATTTTAACTTTAATTTATACTTTAAAACTACTTGCAGTTATGAAATATTTATACTTCAATTGTACACACTTGTTATATAGCTATTTGGGCGTCCTAGGTTCATTATAGTATTTTAAAATGTAACAATCAATCAGTATAGTTTTGAACTACATCTACATTCTTTAGTGGATTATGTTTTTGAATCTACAATCTTTAGTGGCTTATGTTTTTGAATGTGACCACCGATCAAAAATACTCAAGGTCTGCCAATAGCACACTGTAGCGGGTTATCTCAAGATTTTGTTTTACTTTTGGCAAATGCCAAAAGTTTATGTAGCATCATCAGATACACTTTTATACGAGTTTGGATTTTAAATAAAACAGTAATTAAATATTAAAATCCTTTTATACATAGTGGAAAAGCGGTAACAATTATACAGTATGTCTAGTGATTGACTGTCTAACTAGGAATCCCATTAGTACTCTAGCCCACCCATTGGTAAATCATGTAAGACGCTATGTAAAACATGCACTATATGTATATAATACAATATTATAGATGATCCTATATCGTCTGTATATTGCAATTACATTATCTGTCAAACAGGGTTACTATAATGAGTCAACCCGGACAGCAAATCATGTCAAACTGTCCTTAGAAAACATTATATGTATAATATAATATTACTGAATTCTGATTATCGTTTGTATATTGCAATTACATTAACTGTCAAACAGGGTTACTATAATAAGCCAACCCGGCAGCAAATCATGTCAAACTCTCCTTAGAAAACATTATATGTATAATAAAATATTACTGAATTCTGTCTATTCGTATTTCAATTACATTAACTGTCAAACAGGGTTACTATAATGAGCCAACCCGGCAGCAAATCATATCAAACTCTCCTTAGAAAACATTATATGTATAATATAATATTACTGAATTCTGTCTATCGTCTATATATTTCAATTACATTAACTGTCAAACAGGGTTACTATAATGAGCCAACCCGGCAGCAAATCATATCAAACTCTCCTTAGAAAACATTATATGTATAATATAATATTACTGAATTCTGTATATCGTCTGTATATTGCAATTACATTAACTGTCAAACAGGGTTACTATAATAAGCCAACCCGGCAGCAAATCATGTCAAACTCTCCTTAGAAAACAATATATGTATAATATAATATTACTGAATTCTGTCTATCGTCTATATATTTCAATTACATTAACTGTCCAAACAGGGTTACTATAATGAGCCAACCCGGCAGCAAATCATATCAAACTCTCCTTAGAAAACATTATATGTATAATATAATATTACTGAATTCTGTATATCGTCTGTATATTGCAATTACATTAAATGTCAAACAGGGTTACTATAATGAGCCAACCCGGCAGCAAATCATATCAAACTCTCCTTAGAAAACATTATATGTATAATATAATATTACTGAATTCTGTCTATCGTCTATATATTTCAATTACATTATCTGTCAAACAGGGTTATTATAATGAGCCAACCCGGCAGCAAATCATATCAAACTCTCCTTAGAAAACATTATATGTATAATATAATATTACTGAATTCTGTATATCGTCTGTATATTGCAATTACATTATCTGTCAAACAGGGTTATTATAATGAGCCAACCCGGCAGCAAATCATGTCAAACTCTCCTTAGAAAACATTATATGTATAATATAATATTACTGGATTCTGTATATTGCAATTACATTATCGGTCAAACAGGGTTACTATAATGAGCCAACCCCGGCAGCAAATCATGTCAAACTCTCCTTAGAAAACATTATATTGTATAATATAATATTACTGAATTCTGTTTATCGTCTGTATATTTCAATTACATAATCTGTCAAACAGGGATACTACTGAGCCAACCCGTCGGTAAATCATATAAAACTCTCATATAACACTCTCCTAATAATATAATACTAAACATTTTATTATATTAACTGTCAGTTCAATCAAATTTTTGGTGTAATTTGAAGTCTGGAAAATGTTATTGAGTTTATTATAAACCTGAGACTTAATTTTATGTATGAAATGTTACATATGATTTAATTTGACTTAATGAGACTCAGGTTTTCAAAACTTCCGTGTCATTTCAAATTTCTTTTTCATATTACAAGCTCTATTAATAGTATAATATTCCATTATAGGTTCTTGTTGTCAACATATGAGTATCATTTACATTTATTTCATTTTCCATATCTATAATTCCTTCATTAATAGCACGTAAATGAATTACAAAATAGAGCTATTTTATTTTTTAATCTTTAACAGTTAACCCCGAAGCATCCTATATACAAACTGTAGTTTTGCGATAGTAAAAGAGTTAAATATTTTATCATTTAAAATGTAATGAGCATTTAACGTTGAAATGAATGGTTTAAAACAATTAAGCAGAAATAGTTTTATTTTCTCCAAGACGTTGGAAATATTATTATATAGGTATTTGACTTAATATTTTGTGGTCGAATGAAAGTACTTAAATATTATGGCCTTAAGGGAAATGGTTACAAATTACAATATGTTTTAATTGTTGTGTGTACAAGTAAGTAATTTTATATTAGTTACGAATTAATTTCTTTGGAATAATAATGAAAAAAACGAACTACTATTTTTTTAAGTGAATTTTGTCAAAATGTTTTGAATAATTTCAATTAAAAGTTTTAAATAATGTAAAAATCGTTGCATTTCTTTCACAGCGTTTAAATGAGACATGAACAATTTAGTTATCTATAATTAATCAAGGATCTAAAGGGGCAGCATTAGTTTTTTTATATACACAATTTTGTTTCACTGGTATCCTTATATGATATACATGAAAGAAATCGGTAGAAAATAAAACAACCAAGTAATGATTTAGAACAGATGTAGGATCAAAAAATATTTTGAAATTGCCAGTTCATATAAAACAACGCGACGTGGATAACAGGATAAGCATTATGATTTATATACGTAATTAAGCGGACACAATTGTAAAGTTTTAGAATTTAGTCTTAGAATAGATCGAGGAAAACAATACTGAGCACGATAAAAGGTCGAGAGATTAAGACGTGATTTTATATTGTAATATTACTTATTAATAACACTTGTCTACTAAAATATTTTGTCTGTTTTTGTTTTTTCATAAAATATTTTTAAACTTTTATTTACATAACAAAAAGCAGTAAATGAAGTAGTCATCTATTTGAGTAAGTGTAAAATCAAACTCCTATATAATATTAAATACATTTTTTGTAAAACTTTAACATTTGTAAAAATGTAATGGTAATATATGTTTAATTGTTTGTATTGTTACTGAAAGGTGTATAAGTAGAAGAATAAAAACGTAAAGTGGATTTTAAAATATTATGTTAACACTTAAAATTATTTTTCTTACTATCCTGGATTTTTTTTATGTAAACGAATAGAGAACTCTGCGAACGAGCAAGTGTATTTAAGTTTAAGTTACATTTAGTTTTCCTTCCATAAAGCAAAAAACATTAGTATAAGTTAGGCCCATATTTTTGTGTAATAAAAATAAATAACATTTATTTAGACTGTGATAGAAAATAAAAACAAGAAGCAATGTCAAAATTTTGCTTTAGGTGTTGCCACAAATAACGCGTGGTACAGAAGGCAGTCTGTAACGTGTTTAATTGTTTACGTAACATCGATTTTGCTTGTTAACCTGTGTCACAACGAGGAAAGTATCAGAAAAAAATTATATATATACTGTAGTTAATGGCATTTTCACGCGATCGACACACATGTTCTCTCACGGATCATTACTCTCACATAAGTAGGTACGAGAGAAAGACAAGAGACTGCTGGCAGACTGACAGTTTGGACACACCATTAGATGTTTACTGTCTATTGACACGTTCATGTAGAACATGGGCTCTCTCCCAGTAGGGATTGTCGTTCTCATGTCAACATTGACAGTATTACATGTTATTCGAAAAACCTACATAGATATCAGTAAGGTAAAGTAGGTTTACTTATTGTAAACTAGGTTTTGTAATAAATTGATTCTTTAAAATAATCAATTTAATTTATGTACATATACAAGATCTATGTACAAATATAAACTGTGTTTGGTCGTTGGTGTCGCACTACTCTAACAGGTAGTTTAAATACAATGTAATGGACTGTACATTTTACAATGAATTGCACATTACATGCTACACACACACATAGATATTACACACACACACACACACACACACACGCGCGCGCGCACACACACACACACACACACACACACACACACACACACACACACACACACACCATATAGCATAAGAGCATTTTAGTATCTGTGATATGTACCACTGATTTCCAAGTAAATATTTTGTTCAATATTTTTGTGGTTTTAATGATATTTTAATGATAATCCAGTAAATAGATTTAATCAATGTTAATGATTATTTTTACCTAATATTATATTAATATATAGAACAAAATAGCTTATACAACCACCAGCCACACTATGTTTGTATGTAACTTTTAAAGAAAATAAATATTTTGATTCTCAACTTAGCTCTATTAAAAATACATTATTACTCTATAATATAGGTTGTTTTCTAAATGTACTAACTAACCTAATATTATAAATTACTTTTGACTGTAACTGTTATTGACGTGTGACTAATCATCAGAATGTATAGTTCATGTCTCTTACCTAACTTCGCAATAAAGTGTACTGTCCAGTGGTTTGTGTGGTAACCCACACGGTATAGTCGTGTATATACGAATAATTATGTGGTTGGCGTTGTTTATGACATAAGATAGTGCCTGGTACTGACGTGTAGCCATTAAAAGAATGTATATTTCCCTATCTTAATTAACCTCGTGGTTGGCGATGTTGATTGTTACTTAGCACAATAGTTGTTACTGACGTGGCACTTTAACATAGCACGTTCTAGTGTGCGTCATATGTCCTTAGCTTCAATTGCGACAGTGTATTATTATATTGCTTGTTTTTATTACCTGTTTATACGAGATTTTAACTAAAAGAAAAAAAATAATGGTTTTATTATATAATGGAGTTTAAAAATCTACACCAGCAGTTAGATGGTAATTTAATAAGAGAGAAAACATTAATATCCTCAAATACATTTATTTATAACCTCTCTAATTATTCACATCCTGATACTAAAATTTTATATAGTAAAAATATTACAAATACAAGTATTATTTTTAGACTAAACCGTCATACTAGTAAGTTACACTAACAGTCAATTAGTAGCGCCTCCAGTTACAGGATGCAGGTAACGTACTTAGTTGTACTTCTAGTTATCGCAACCTTATATAAGGCACAAGGTAGGTATAACCTCTCTAATTATTCAAATCCTGATACTAAAATGTTATATAGTAAAAATATTACAAATATAAGTATTATTTTTAGACTAAATCGTCATACTAGTAAGTTACACAAACATGCAATAAGTAGCGCCTGCAGTTACAGGATACAGGTTACGTACTTATTTGTACTTCTAGTTATCGCAACCTTATATAAGGCACAAGGTAGGTATAACCTCTCTAATTATTCAAATCCTGATACTAAAATGTTATATAGTAAAAAATATTACAAATACAAGTATTATTTTTAGACAAAACCGTCATACTAGTAAGTTACAACAAACAGTCAATAAATAGCGCCTGCAGTTACAGGATGCAGGTAACGTACTTATTTGTACTTCTAGTTATCGCAACCTTATATAAGGCACAAGGTAGGTATAACCTATATAATTATTCACATCCTGATACTAAAATGTTATATAGTAAAAATATTACAAATACAAGTATTATTTTTAGTCTAAACCGTCATACTAGTAAGTTACACAAACAGTCAATAAGTAGCGCCTGCAGTTACAGGATGCAGGTAACGTACTTATTTGTACTTCTAGTTATCGCAACCTTATATAAGGCACAAGGTAGGTATAACCGATTACATTGTCTTTTGCTGTTCTCAGTTTAGTGACCTTGTTGAATTTCTTTCTACTATTAGTGATTATTAAAAAAGTGTATTCCCTACAGTCTACGAGAATGAAATAAGTGACACGGGTATTTGTAAACAAGTCGAAGTAGCCAGAAGGTTATATTTATAACATGTAGTACTCGCCCGATAACATTTATCATACCTAACCTATTCCTGTGACAGCTAAAACTCTGAGCGCACTCTAACCTTTTAACGTTGATAAATTATTTTAAAAAAACCAGTTTTGTTAGTGGGTGATTTGGCCACAAGTCTACCAATCTTTCTAAAAACATTGTATTACCGTCTAATTGCCGATGTATATTTTTAAACTCCATTCTAATTTAAAACCCTTTAAATTAGTTTTTGTATCTTATTTGCTTTAAAAATATCGTAGTAACATGTTATAAAGCAAGCAACATAATACTACACTGTAGTGTCAGTAATTATAAAGAAAGGAAGTAAACATTTTTTGTCAAATATTTGAATTTCTTTCTTCGTTAGAATCTAAGTGTTAAATACGCTTTATAAATCTTGTTTTCCCGCCTTTTTAAATGAAGTCATTATAATTAATTTGAATTAAATTACATTTACAAGTATAAGGTTTAAAATGTCTTATTTGAGATTTTCATTTTAAAATTCATGTTGAAAAACAATGATCTAGACTATAACGCAAGCTACAAACTCTCTAAATACTCAGTTTATAATTTAAGAAATATTCGTGTTTATTGTCTGAACGTTAGTGAAGCCTATGAACCGTGGGTCTTTAATGTCATTTCTGGTTGTCTGTAGGTCTGTCTTCCTTTTCCACATTAACTGTCTTCTTTAAAACGAACTTACTTATAGATTTTAAATTATGCATGACATTTACATCTATATGAGGAACACTGAGTTCACTTAAGGTGCATTCACTCAATGAAATTTTGCTGAGCGTTAGCGAATAATTTTACATTGGCTTTATTGGTAACCATTTGGCAATGACAAAATAGAAGAATAAATAAGTGTTTAAGCAAACTAAATACACTCATGAATTATTCTATTACATGACGTACTTACACATGTAGCCTAACTATCCAAATAAGTACAACATAATTTTATGCGGACTTGGTGTTTAGATTTGTATTATTTAAAACACTAATTTGAAACCCAATTTTATCACAAAAATATGAATTTGTCGTGTGAACATGATTTTATTAGTAAACTTGAATTATAGTATGAAATTTGTATACTGCTGCATGTCCTACGATGCAATTTGGCTAAGCGTCGATAAAACACACAAAATCTTTATTTTGTTTCCAGGGGATCTACAAATGTCCTTGCTATACGACTGTTTGTCATTCTTTTGTAATAACCAAATTAGTTACTCCCTTGAATTGTTTTGTTGAACCTCAGCGAACCCCCGTTACACGGCACGTGCAGAGGCGTACTCCCCCGTGGTTAGTAGATGGAAACGTAGAAACAACGTGTTCTGTATCTCTCACTAGTTTTGTTGTTGTTGAAGATTGAGGTTGCAAGCTTCCGGAACCTTACAGACCAATCTGTTTTTGTTCACAAGTGTTTGTCTCACGTGGCTTTGGACAAAATATTACACTAGCAGCTGTGTATCTTCATACTTAAAAACTTTTCCGTAATATCTCTAACAGTACTTCATCGTCATGTTTAAAATCAAATATTATATTTTATACTGAACATTGAAATGAATGGACTTTTAATGAGCAATGTTTAATTAATAGTATTATTTCAGCTTCGATGTGTATGTTATTTATTTTAAAATTGTCTTCCTGCATTATAAAGCTTATAATAATTGTAAATTAATTTAGTAATACCCTGGTAATTATGTGGCTATCCAGGTAATTAATGCGTAGAAACTAGTTTCTTAAAATCTACAAAAGGATGGTGCTCCATCACATTAAATTAATTAATTATTTATTGCAAAGTAGCCTTTATTATTTAATTAAATAACTCACGGTATATCTAGTATACTAAATATTTGTTGCTTTAATGTGTAATATACTATTAGGTAGAATAATACTCTATGAAAAGTATATAGGGTAATCATATTTAAATTTTTAAGGCAGATTTCAAAGTTACAAACTGCAATATACATATACTTATGACTAAAAGAGAAGGGCGTCATGGTTTTAGAAACTAACTCATTGGGGAAAAATACACTGCTAGTGGGGAAATTAATTTGCAAGCAAGGGTGATGCGGGCAGCATCCTTTGAATGTCTATTGACTCTCTGATTTCACCAACCCTATATTAAGCCTAGCCTCTCGTCCCATATGTTTTCTGCTTTTATCTAAAAATGCTATTTAATTTCTCTCTAATACTTGAACAGTTTTTAATTGAACGTCCTATCATGTGACTACTAAATTCTTACATCAGGGAGACTTGCTTATCAGGCTACGTGTAGCCTCCTCTGTAATCAAATATTAATAAAATGTAAGGCAAAGTGATTCACAAAATCCTATGATAAAACTCCAATATGTTCTGAGGCTTGTAAATAACATTAAGTTTGTTGAATTATACAAAAACTATTTTTACAAGACGAGTTGTTTCTTACATTTACCCTGTATGCCAGTAACTTGACCTTGCGTAATCAATCGAATAACATGCGGCTAGAAACTATGAAGATTAATACGTTTTTGTTTTGTGTAAAAAATATTTTACTTAAACTATTTTTGTGTTTTATAAATATATTTTTACATAATGAGGTTTATATTTTATTTCATTATTATAGACAAAAAACATATCTGCAATACTAGACTAAAATATAATTTTCACATCAATAGGGTGTGTCATAGCACAAAAGTGATATTTCTAGAAATATATATCCTGTATAAAATGAACTTTAAATAAAGTATAAGTTATTGAAAAGAAGTAATAATTCAATTTTCCAAGAAATATTAATAGCTCATAGAACAGCCTTGTTCAATAGAAAGCAATAAATCAAATTATCGTTCCTTTTTTGACTTCTATAATGTAATACTCTTACCTTTAATTTCTTTCTATTATGCTTATAGTAATATTAACAAAATAAATAATACTATATGTCTGTTTATAGGATGCTTCCTATATTATTTAATTATTTATAGGAATCTTTATATATTTTTAATTAAGAGAATTGTAAACTTATATAATAATTTGAATTGAAAGATTGTGATCCTTCCAGCAGTGCTGATTTTCTTGTCGATTCGGGTTTCAAGCAATGCTAGAAGCTTCCTTTTGTATCTAGATATTGAGCATAGGTTACAGGTCTGGGTTGGATAGGTACCATCCAATTCAGACATTGTGTTTGCTCAGTTTTTGATTGGCCAATGTTAGGTTGATTAGATGGTGGGAGGGACTTCTAGAACCTTCCGGTGGATTCAACCACGTTTTCAGGGGTTTTTCTTTGCTGTGTGCTCAGAGAGAGAAGTTCGTGTAAAGTGATAGCCTACTCTTGCCGTATTGATTTTTCGGTAGGAAGGTTGAATTTGAGATTAAAATTCTTTTATAAATTTAAAATTTAATGTTTAAATTGATTGATCTATAATAGTTAATTTTGTTAGTTTGGTGAAGTCTTCAGCAGACGTGTGAGGTACTGTGAAAGTTAGAATTTAATATTTAAATAGAAAATTGCTTGATGATATTTTCCTGTTCAATTTGGTTAAATCAGGAATAGCCTACTGAAAAAGAAAATTTATTTTATGTTCTGAGATTCTATATATATTTATTTTAACAAGTTCCTAAATTTTAACATTCAAAGCCAAGCGGATAATTCTGGATAATTCAATAATTTGTAAATTGGAAATGTACAGAAAATAAGTACATTGAAATTGGTACAAATTTGAGTTTAACTGGTTGGACGTTGTCTTTGTTCATATATTAAATATTAATATTATCTTAATTTGTTTGATTTTTATTTTGAGAAGAAGTCTTATTTTTATTATTTGTTTCATTTTATAATTGAAGAAGATTATGTTATTTTGAAATTCAGTGAAGATTTTTATTTTGAGTTAGTGTTGAAAATATTAGCACTGAGAACTTGAAGGACACAATTATTGAATGATTGATTGATTGTTAATTTTAAGACTGGCCTTGTGAACTTTTGATGGGTTAAAAATATGAAATAATTGAGAATAAATTGAAAGTAAAAATGATAGCTTGGCGTTGCTGTATTATTGATTTTAAATCTTATTAAAATTACTATTATTTTATACTCAGTTTAATTATTGAATTCCATTGGAAACTTGTGCATTCTTAAAATAAAGGTTTATTAGTTCAGAACACAATTGATCGCTCTTATACTAAAACAAAAATAGTTGTAATTGGTTTATAGAAGATAACCTTACTATAGACACGTTACATAATTGCGCAACTCAGAGGTATAATTGAGCGGTTGATGTGAAGCAGTTTTTGAACAGTGATTGGTATTTATGTGAACTTTTAAAGGAAGACATTAAGTTAATTGATAAATTATTTTTAATAAAAAATTTTTCTGTCAGGAATAAACAGTAATATAGAGTCACATTTGTGAACGGTAGGCCTACTGAACTTTAATTATTGAACGATGTCGCTGAAAGTGGACCTACTTAGTAAAGAAGAACTGTTGTTTGAATTTAAATGTAGGGGTGTTTATCCTAAACTGGTCTGTGGCAGTAGAATTAAGAAAAAGATTATGACAACTTATTAAATTAGAGGTGGTAGTCAATGTGGAACATTTTAGAGGTATATCAATATAATGATTATTGTAGAAGATATGAATAAATTCACTTGGTGCCTTCCACTGCGGGAAATAACATCAGGTAATGTGATAAGAGTCTTAGAAAATAGTATTACTTAATAATTACTCATTACCTGAATGTATAGTGGATGAAAATGCAACTTGTTTAAACTACTGAAGAATGCAAATTTTTTTTAATTAAACGGGAAGTGTCTATCTACGAAGTTTAAATCAAGTTTTAATTGGTTATTATTCTGAAAATAAAAGAGGATGGGCTAAAGATTTGGGAAAAATTCAGTTATCAATAAATTGTACATTCAATGAAAGTGTGAAATCGATCCGTTTGAACTGTTGTTTAATTATAAACCAAATAATAGTTTAAGTTTGAGGTGGAATCTGAAGGACTTAATAAATAACGAATTACGGGGAAAGAATAAAAATATATTAATCAATGCAGTCAGAAATTTGAAGCAACAATGTTTGAAAAATCAGAAACTAAGTAAATATGGTAACAATGTTAGACTTAAGAAGGGTGATATTGTGTCTTGTAAAGTTAATTTTCAGAGAAAGAAGTTGGATGCCATTTACGAAGGACCCTACAAAATTATTGCAGTAATTTCAGATGTCAGTTTCGTGGATTGCAAGATGTGAGAGATGCAAACATATGTAAGAGAGTTCACAGGATGAACATGAAGCTGGTAAAACAATGATTGTAAAATGAATATAGGTGTAGAAAGTGTATGGTGTAAATTTTAGGACAGGACATGGACTGTAAGTGTTTAATACATGTAACTTGTACGATTAATGAGTATGTAATAATGTGAGATTTTATAAACAAACGAATTAGTTATAGATATTACTAATGTTTTATGAAATCTACATACATGTTACCATATGAGTGAAAGTACAGTGAGACATGTGTTTACTTCACGCATACAGCCACACTCTATATATTGGTGAATGTGAATCCTACCCTTCCTGTTGTAATAACAAATTTGGATGGAAAAAAATCTGTATTTGTTGTGAAAACCCCAGGTTGTGGTCTATAACATGAAATGTTCCAACAACCCTGAGTAAATGTTTACACAGTGAAAGTGAGAAAGAACAACATGATATTACCTCATTATAAGCACTAAAGTAAGATTAAAATAATTAGTGAAAAAGGATACAGCTTATATATATATATATATATATATATATATATATATATATATAATTCTTACCTGGATTAGTTAGCCATAATAAACTAAACAAGTAACTAGCACTGAGTAAAATTAAAATAAAAATAATTTAACTTGTATTAATTTGCTCCACAATAATTACCAAAATTTTTAAACAAAGAACATTATTCTAACAGCACTGCACTGCACAGTTAAAGATGAGAAGAGATGATCTTGTAGAAAGCTCCTTATGGTAAAAATTTGTGCTTTGGATTGATGAAGTTGTTCACTGATGAAATGAATTTTACTTTGAAATAACTTAAACGTTTTGGGGGTATACAAAGAATTGTTCTGAGTGAATAAAAAGGGACATTTGATAATTTAACCTTTACAGATATACTTTTAAAGGGTTCTAAATAAATGTTACATATTGGAGCAATGGCTGAGAACGAGACAAATGCAATACCAGGGAACGAAGTCATTGGGTGTGAGCGAGGTGAAGGAGATGACCGAGCTGGAACCAGGAGCAGTTTTCAGAATAACCTGCTTCGGAAGGGACTGTCGATTATCAGTGGGCCTCGCAAGCAAAGGACCAAGGTAAGATTGTTAGCTGCACTTCTATCAATAACCCCGGCCGTTATCTATAAACTTTCCACATCTGAATTCATCGAAATAGTTAGTTTTATATTACTTACTTTACTTTTAAATAAATGAATTACGTAAAAATAGGGATCATTGTATTTGCTTAAATACATTTCAAAATTAATCAATTGTTTATGTACTGACTAATATTTATTGATTGTTAAATTTAACTTGTAATAATTAAATAATTAATTCTAAAGATCTTTTAAACTTTGATTTAATGATAATAAATTCAAAACAGGTTATTATACTTTATGTGCTTTTATGTATGAAACAAACTAGGAGAATTAAGGTTTTAGAAGTCAAAGATTTGTAACAATAAATAATATTTTAGTACTCTAATTGATGTTAAGAACATAGTATAGATATTTAACATTCATTAATATTTCTTGTTTGTTTACATTTTAAAGTTTGTTTGTAAATATATGTTCATCAGTTTTTGACTTAACCAAAGATTAAATGTAAATATTTGATTTATTTAATATATAGCTGAATCTGTTAGGTGTTAAGATTATAGTCATTCTAAAATATTGATTGTTTTGATGTAGTGTAATTAAATTAACAGAATAAATTATGGTCTTCAATTGTAGAATGTTTAGAGAAGTAACTTAGTGTTTTAAACTGTAAACTTTATTGATGATGTACTAATTTGCATATTCTGAGCTTTAATTGAATTTTACTTGTTTTTATTGTAGGTAATTAGGTAAACATATTGTAGGTAATTGTAAGTAAAAATATTTAAGGAAGTAATTATTCTTTGATCTGCTTTTTTTAATGGATATTTAAGGTTGAACTTTGTAAGGTGAATATTGTAAAAAAAAGAAAAAAAAATATTATTTTGTGAACTTTTGATGGGTTCAAAATATGAAATAATTGAAAATAAATTGAAAGTAAAAAAGATAGCTTGGCGTTGCTGTATTATTGATTTTAAATCTTATTAAAATTACTATTATTTTATACTGAGTTTAATTATTGAATTCCATTGGAACTTGTGCATTCTTAAAATAAAGGGTTATTAGTTCAGAACACAATTACTCGCTCTTATACTAAAACAAAAATAGTTGTAATTGGTTTATAGAAGATAACCTTACTATAGACACGTTACACTGTTGTATACTATCTTTAATTTATTATGAAGGAAATACGTAGTAGTAAATTAATAGTCATGGAATCGTTCAGAACGTTTTACGCTCATTCAATGGCGAGCTGCGTGTCCCGTGAATAAGATATTATCAACACTCGAAACTCTAGTTCAGCAGTTACACGCGAATTTAGCTATTTCTATATTGTCATATTACAAATGTTTATTGCATATGAACTTTAAAATAAATCAAATATTTTGTTGCTTGAGGTAAATCATAAAAGAAACGTATACTATATGAAAGTACACAGAAAATACTCTACGTTATTCTATCACACACCTGATTCCAGAGTTCTGAGAGTCTGTTAGAAACCAAGTGTAGTACAAGCGTAATTTCAGCTAAGTACGAGCTCGTACATTGCATTTTGCTATCATAAAATGTAGGCAGTGGCGACGTGAACTATCGTTTTGAGAATATAGAGCAAGTAAATATTCTCAATTTCTTACTTTACTGAGAAAATATTTCCTTGTTAAGAGTCCTTTTTGATAGCAAGATTTTCAGCACTGTTTTTGTAACAGTACAAAATTGTTTCCAAATTTCCATATTCCTGCTTGGATGATAAAAATATGAATAAGATGCAATATTATTCATATTTAGACATATGAGTACGACCAGAAACCTAATAAACCAAGTATATTGTGTTAAATGCTAGTGTAAATGTTATTGCATAGAACTATAGGGACTCGCTTGCGTGGATCGGTAAAGTGTTAATCAAGTTTAATAAGTGTAATGTAATATTTATTTTGTAAAACATCAAGAAATTGAAAGTATTAAACAAATGTTTATACAGAAACAGTTAATAACCCCAGAAAAGCACTTTGGCATTGATACTTTACAACTATAGAGATAGAGGTGGAATTTTTTCGCTACTTTTATTTATTCATATGGTCCCTAAAATATCGATGTCAAATTTAAACAAAATTTATGACATTATTAGGATTAGTATTTGTACGCACAATTTCAATTACTTGTAACAAAAATAAAGTCATAGGAAGGGTGTGACAAAAAAGTTAATTTTACAAAAATAGTTGAATTTTAGATGAGTTAAAATGTTTGGTGGGCTGAGGTGTCCTGCGAACCAAAGAAAAAAAAGCAAGACACATTCTACAAGTACATGTACTTTATTATAAAGTGGATTAACTTAAAATTTTACCAGAAATGCATTTTAAAGATAAATACACACATCCAAAACATATCTATGTAATGTGTATTATGTTATAATATACATTATTACTTATCGCCTTCAAGTACTGTTTGACGTAATTGCAGTATATAACGTGCAGGCGCTTTGTAAATTTGTATCTTTTATATTCTAAATTTATTTCGCAACTCCTTAAATTTGTGCATTTACACCATTCTCGAATGTAACATACACACGCACATAAGAAAAAATATATACATACATTATTTTACATACTCTACACTTAAATAATGTTTATACACTATATATATATATATATATATATATATATATAAAGATACTTAACGTATCTTTCTGAGTGCACTCATACATAGATCATAATCTGTATGGATATCGGAATTCATGCGATATTTAACAGCGATGCTCAAAAGACACGCCGTTTTTTGGTAACGAGGGAACACATACAAGAGACCCAGCGCGCCTATTAAGCCAGTTCTAGGGTTAAGTGTGTAAGACAAATTTATTCATTTTAACCTTATTATTATTTGTGAATTTGTTGCAATCAGAAAATAATGTGTTTTGATTTCTATTTACATTCAACCTCCACCAATACCATCACTATCACTTAACAAATAAAAGATACGCGAAAAACATATTGTTGTTTAAAAATTAAATACTTGCCCTATGCAATAAATATTTTATATATAAATATATATATATATATATATATATATATATCATAATTCCAACGTTAATTAAAATAAGCTCCATATAAATGTACAAAATAGAAGTATTATTATGTATGACACATGAATCCATTACCATAAACACACAATCTCTTCAATTGACCCATCTAACTGTGTTGTTGCCAGTGCAATTACATTTAGTCTATCAATTTACGACCTTGTGTCTGACATTATAGTATAGGTCTACCATAGTTAACAATCACGAAATTGATAGATTGAGAGATTGATAATTCTGGGCTGCATGTAAGGTTATAAATTACGGTAAATTAACTTCTAATATTGTTATCTCTCAGATAATAAGCCGACAAAAACTGGTTTATAGTCAATTCAAATTAAAATTCTAATTCGTTTATTAAGAATAATGGTTACATTATAGGTTTCCCAAATAAAAATCCAGCATTAAATTATATAATTAATTAAATAAAGAGAGAATACTATATACACATAAGTATATAAATATGCATAACGACGTAGTATAAGTTTTAAAATAGTAATAATAACCAGAACAATGTAATATATAAATATTAAACAACGAACAACAACTAAAGTTAAAATACTAAATAACAACATGACCGATTTTATTGAAGAAGATGACAAAATACAAACTGTGGAAGTAGAAATATTTTATAGAATTTGATAGTTAATTTTTACAAACAAGACTAAAATAACGGAGGTTACCAATAAACACTAATTAATACAAAATGGAACAATTTTTATAAATATTCTTAGAGAATTACCTAAAATATCTACATCTAGCGGCGAAGCATTGTGAAGACCAATCATTACATTGACTGGCGAGTTGGCAGCCCGGCTGGTACGAGAGTAGCGAGGAGAGAACAACAAACGTGTTAACCATAAATCTAAAACGATACATCGTTACACTATTAGTGGCTAATCTCTTACTAGAATTCGTCAAATATAGTGTATGTATAAATAAAAATAACTTGATCTTCGCAATAATAGCTGCATTGGAAGTTAATTAATTATTAGTCATTTTCAAGCGTGTCCATGTACTGTTACTTATATGACGGTAATGGATGTTCCATTATCCTTAGACAAAGGCAACATGTGTACAAATACTATCATACCATGATTGTCCACTTCTGCCTGCGCTGGTGTGACATGTGTTAGTGCTCTTCACATAATCGTGACTTGTGATAATGCCTTGCATCCTTTACTACTGCACAATAATTCCTAGATTCCTTTTCTCCTGTATGGACTCTAAGCAGATTTCGGGTATATTTGACCCATTTTGTATTAATTTCTTCTTTTTATTTTCATTTTATTTCTATATTAACGGACTGACTATTTGTTCACTTAATGAAGAGGATTTTAGTGGGTTTTTTTTTGAGGATGATTTTAATTTCCAAACGTTGTTTTAAAAACACAGGATGCCAGTGTTCTATGATGTTGCATCCTGTAGCTGTCCCCACCTCTAGTATCATACCTGTGGACGTCCCTGCCACGCACTAACTCACATCGGAATCGGCAATACAGAGCTACATCCAAAATATAGAGGCAGGGTAAAGTCAGAAAACCATGCTCCCTGAAAGCATCGCGGCACGACTCTCTAAGATTCAATTTGCACATGATTCTGATGACTTTTTTCTGAAGCCTGAAAACTCTGTTGAGTCTGATCCTGGCACATCCACCACAAAGGCGTATGCCGTAGGTCAAATGAGGATATAAAAGGCCAAAATAGGCCATCCTTAGAACGTCAAAAGAGCAAATCTGTGCCAAATTCCTCAGGGCAAAAACGCCTGAAGCAACCCTTGCACATACATGCTCAACATGATCAGTCCAAGTTAATCCTCTATCGAGATATATTCCTAGAAATCGAGTGGATTCCACTTCCTCTAAAGGGGTGTGTCCTCTACCATGACAACGGGTCGAATTTCGTTGGAGAAGAATTGACGGAGACAAAAAACTTATATAATTCGTTTTTGTATTATTTGTTTTAAGATTTAATTCCGAGAAATACTGAATACAAGAATTCAGTTCAACAAAAGTTTCTGTTTCCAGAGCGGTATTTGATTTTGCTCTGACGCAGAGAGTCGTGTCATCCGCATATTGGACTATCTTTCCATTCTGAATTGATAGTCCAAGATCGTTCACATAAACTAAGAACAGTACAGGTCCAAGGATAGATCCCTGGGGGATCCCCTGATTCAAAGGAACTCTCTGTGACTGAACATTGGAAATTTCTATAAACTGATATCTGTCACTGAGATACGATTTCAACCACTTCAGTGGCAGACCAGGTACGCCATACGATTCCAGTTTTCGCAAAAGAGTAGCATGGTGAACACAATCAAGGGCCTTCGAAAGATCGAGAAATACACCAATTGTGTGCTCCCGACCCTCAAAACCCTCCACGATCGCATCCACAAGGTTTGTGATAGCATCAATTCTTGACATGTTTTTTTGAAATCGAAATTGTCTTGAAGACAAAATGTCAAACCTATTGAGGAAATCCACGAGTCTTGCAAGAAAAAGTTGTTCAAATACTTTACTTAAAACTAGCAGAATTGAAATGGGACGATAGTTGCTTGCGAGGCAAGGATCGTCCTTCTTGAAAATTGGAATCACTTTGGCTGTTTTTAGCTGGGCTGGAAACACTCCTATTTCAAAGGACATGTTAACCAGTCTTGTCAGTGGTTTAAAAATGTGCTTTAGGCAACGTTTGAGTAGCCATGCTGACATGACATTGATGTCACATGATTTTTTTTGTGTTGAATCCCCGTATCACCCCCGCCACCTCGTCCTCGCTAGCAGGAGAAAGCACCATGGACGATACCGGTCCCCTTATAGGTTCCAAACTAGACCGACTGCCGCTCAAAGGCAGGTTCGGCACCGCGGTTGCAAAAAAAATTACTAAACTCTCTGGCAACTTCTTCAGGGGTCTGTAAAAATTCATCCCCAACTTTAATTTTTATTGGTTTTGAAAATTTGGAAAAATGTGGTTTTAAATTTGAGTTAATAATTTCCCATGCTACTTTCGATGTGTTTATCTGCTCTCTTCAGTCTACTTTCAATGTCATAAGCTTTAGCTGCTTTTATGACTTTCCTGTTAAATTCTCTTATAGCTTTTGAAAAAGGTTTTAAACCGCTCATCTTGAGACTCCCTAAATATAGAGTAGTAAAACTTAAATTTTTCTCTTGATTTGAAAATGCCATGGGTAACCCATTGATTTTTTGGAAATTTTATTTTATCCTTTAACATTTTGAATGGGCAAGTGGCGTCAAGATGTGTGGTTATGCAATAACTAAATGCGTTGAATGCCTCATTTGGGGATTTTAAATTGTTTAAGAAAGTCCAGGATTCTTTTGAAAGAGACTGACAGAGCCGATCAACATTTCTGGGATGTAGAGACCGTTTGAGTTTTTTAGTTTGGTGTTCGGGTTCCGGCATCACTCCAAGGATGGTAACCTCCTGCGCAAAATGGTCAGCGATGGCGGTGTCCAATACAGAGACCATAGCAGTTGAAATGTTTATGATGAAATTGTCAATGGCTGTGCTCGATGTAGCGGTCACTCTAGTGGGTAAGTTCACAGCCCACTCCAAACCGAATGAATTCAACAAGTCTCGAAGCCGCTGGGTCATGGGTTTGGTGTGGTCTAAGACATTGATATTGAAATCGCCAATTATAATGAAATGCTTGGACTTCAGTTGAAAAAAGGACAAAAGTGACTCTATTTTATCAAAAAATGTATCGGTGCAGCCTCTGGGGGATCAATGCTGTCCGACTATGTTTACCTTTTCAGACGATTTTAGGGAAACACTTATGCCACTAATTTCAAAGTCCAATTTCAGAACTATAGTTTCCCTTAAAATGCTCAAACTTTAAATAATGTTTTACAAAAATGGCCACACCCCCCTCCCTTTGAAAAGACTGCGATGAAAAAAGTTTTCCAATTGATAATTGTCAATTTTAAATTGAGAAATTGAATTAATGTTGAAACTTAGCTCTGTAACAACAAAAACATCAGGATTCAATTCCTCCCATAGCAGTGACAATTCACTCACTTTGTTCGTTGCGATCTGGGCATTTTGATGTACCACAGAAAGCTTATTTAAATTAAATTTAGGATTTGTTAGTTTTGCACGAGGCCAATTTTTGTTTTGGTTTTTAACGGTACTGAAACCGAGATGCGTCTACTGGGACTTCTAAAAAAAGATTTGGTCTATGTACAGTCAGTTCATGTTCCTTCTTCATTTTTAATGCGTCCGCATAGGAGTCTGTACCAGGGCACACGCGAGGGACGTTTTCAACTGGAGGTCCAAAAACGGATGAGAGCTCACCGGAGGAAAGTGGATCGGCAACATCAGTCAACCCAGCAGCAGGAGGCTTCAGATGGAGTTCAGCAGGCACAGGAGGATCATCACGAGGCTCAGAGGCAGAAGGAGGGCTAGCAGCAGAAGAGAGCCCCGCATCGCGCTCAGGCACCGCAGCGGCCAAAGGTTCGGTGTCATCAGAAAGTCCGGTCGCATCACAGGATGACTTGGCTCCATGATGTACCTCCGCAGCGGCCAAAGTTCCGGTGGTGGACGGGGACTTATTAGCAGAAGACGCCATGATTGCTGATGAAGGGTCACAGACGGGTATATTAATCCTCAGCAAAGCCTCCATGATAAGTTTTGCACTGTCTTTACTACGTACTTAAAACTATAATATGAGACGTGTTTCTCGACCTGAAGACATATTGTATATTGTTTTCTATACTGTAGGCCTTATGTATCAACCCAGCCCATTCTCCCTCGTGAAAAAAATAACTCTTTGTTTTAAAAAGGAAATGAAGAATGAAAATCATGGCCATACAGCCTATTTTTTTGTAAACAAAGAGCTTTCAGGCGGCACATTTGGTTTTGATCATAGTGAGTGCTGCCTTTGTCTTTGTTGATTAACACAGTTTTCCTTTTCACTAGAACAAGTGAGATTCTCTAAAATGTATTCTGGTGAAACTGATTGTAAAACTTACGAAACAAGTAGTGTTTGTTATATACTTTAATCCTCTAAACATTAAATTGTGTCATGTTTATAACATAAGTACGAGCGTTGGTCCACGTATTGAGTTATTTTAAGTGATATTTTGGTATTAAGTTTATATAGTGATGTATTTCTTTATTAAAAACTATCTTTCCACTATGCTGGCATTAATTTTGGACTGAGAATGAAAAATAAAATATTATATATAACCAAAATTAAAACGTACCTGTATATTAACTGTTTAGATGCATCAGAAATAATACTTTCATGATAAAGATAAAAAACCAAAGATTCGTGAATATAAATCAATGAACTTGAATATATATTGAAATTTTTAATATGGTGGAATATATGTTCTACTCTATTATAAATACCAATAAATACTTAAAAGAAAAATAACATTAACTTTACATAATAACAAATACGTATTGAGTATGTCAACTATTCATATTAGGGATATTTAAAAACTGATTTATTTTCTGCTGCAAATTTGTCAAATAATAAATTATGGGTCCCCAATACACTCGTTACTTACGGAGTAATGCATTATTTTATAATTAACCCATTCAAATTACATACTTTATAACATGGAAGTGAAGTGACCACACAGCTAGACACTAGGCGAAGGGTGACAGTGACAGAGTGAACTGCCTTCTTAGGACCATCGTAAACAATCCAAGGTGGATAAAAATAACATAAAATATAAATTTTAATCAAATTTACTTGTTTACAATAAGAACCCGACGGAAAATAAATTTAGAAAACAATCACTTAATCAAAGAAACAAATCTACACACGAAGATTCTGCTTCTTGTGGTTCAAAAAATGACAAGACCAAATCTTTCAATGTAATTTGATTAATTTAAATATTACTTTTTTATGTTTGAAATTGCTGAAACTAAAACACTTAAGTTTAATTTAAAACGTGTCTGAAACACGGACACACACACACACACATATACATGTATATATATATATATATATATATATATATATATATATATATATATATATATATATATATATATATATATATATATATATATATAATATTTAATTAGTTTTATTAGGTACTGCAGATTGAAACTTGCCAATTATAGTGTTTGCCTTCAAGATAACCACGATTTTATGCAGCGATTTCATTGTTATTTCAGACAATGGACATTATTGAATAAATTTGAACAATAACATTTGCTAGGTTACTGAGAATTTGACGTTTTTAATACTCGGAAAACCGTCAAGTTCAAAACATTGATGCAACGTGCAAATAATATATCCAATAGGATAGGTGACATAAATAACAATAACCATAACAATTTTACTGATTGTGAGTATTGATCGTTATGATTGTATGTCCACATCGGCAGCTAAATCTTATCTATTAAATACTATTTACATCGGGTGGTATGAGCATTATAGAATCAAACTAGACAAATTGTTACTTTGATACATACATATGAGTTACTTCACGTAAAAGATTATAAGTCAGAGTGTCGGGATTAGACTCTGTTACTCACAAGAGATTAGATTAAGACATTAGAGAATTTTGCACATTTATGCAGAAATAGAGATCGTGGATCAATACAAACCCGAATTTTATATCAATAAAAGTATATATATGTTTTGCGATTCAATGTTTATTGAAATAAATTAAATTCGGCTATTGCCATTTATACAAATTTAATGAATGTAAATAGAAGTCATTTGACAGGTATTTGGTCTTCCGATCATATGTTAGTTTGGTTATTTAAACACATATGTGAAAGAAACGGCCAAATACAAAATAATTGAATCGTAAAAAAGTAAGGCTCTGTGGTGTAATGGTAGCACATTCACCCGGCAAGTGAGAGATCCGGGTTCGAGTCCCGGCGGAGCAAGTACTTTTTGCGATTCAATGTTTATTGAAATAAATTATATATATATATATATATATATATATAGGTATAAAAGAAAACAAAACATGTTTCTTCTCAACTTGAAAAGCTTAATATTTCGTTACTTTTCAGTAACATTATCAAAAGCATGTATACAATAAAATATAAACAAATATAAAAATGAAGGTTATAAAAACATTGGAAACAACAAAACAAAACATATGGTATCAAAGAAGAAAATTAAACATGTAACCTTTCCTAAACACAGAGATAGATAAAAAGTTTGAATAATAAATTTAAATTAGCTGTGTCTCAAATTTAATCCAACTGGTGATTTTGATTGAAGAGCCATTATATTTGCTTGTTCATATCTTCTTATATTCATATATATATATAATTGTGATTTGTATAGATTAATTATGATTTGATTGAAAGGAACAAAATCTGCTCTAAATGAAATCCAGTCAATATATATAATATATATATATTTGTATAAATGGCAATAGCCTTATTTAATTTCAATAAACATTGAATCGCAAAAAGTACTTGCTCCGCCGGGACTTGAACCCGGATCTCTCACTTGCCGGTATATACAGGGTGTCTCATGAAGAAACGGAGAAACTGTCAGGACTTGTTCTTACGGTGAAAATAATGAAAAAGTTCATATACACATAGGTCCAGAAACGCTTAGTTAGCGAGCTATACAGGATGAAAAATTTCGCCCAGATTTCAGTGCCACCGTTAAAAGGGAGCCCTATTACATTATTTTAGGCGTTACCCAGGACGGAAAATTTAATGTATATTATGCAACCTTTCTAGTTATTGCAGTTTATAATGTGGAGGCGCTTGAAAATCTTGTTTCTTTTATATTCTAAATCTAAATTGTATGAGCTTAAATTTCTAAATCCAAACCATTTTTGAATCATAATCATACACAACAACATTCCAATCGAACTCTTGATTGACGCAAATAAAATGTAGCACATTTTCCATAAAAAACACTTTGTTGAGCATGCAATCTCGGGTTTTTTTATTGTTAGGTACATGCACTGGCGAAATGAGTACAATCTAGGAATGATGATCAGATATACAGCTATGATCTTTTTCAGTTGTCAGCTCTTTCTGGTCAAAATTTTATAATAACATTATCAATACCCTTTGCCAGAATTCGGCCATGTAACTTCCCTAATGGCCACTCTAAGAGTGTACCTATTAGTTAAATGTGAAATATCGATGCAGTTCTTATCAGAATGCAGCTAGAAATGAAGTCCCCACAAATTACTATTCTTCTAGTTTCTCTTACAAGAATCTTCAAAGCGATTTCAAATCTTTAAAAACTATATCACACACACACCACTTGGGGACCTATATACAGCCAAGATAATCAACTGTAGTGAAGAAATTTAAACAGTCACAGACGCAAAATCAAGCTCTACATTAAGTCGAGACAGTGACTTGCATTGAGAGACGCCACAAACAAAGTCCTCCCTTACAAGTGCCTCCACAGTCACCACCCCTATTAACCCGATATAGACAATACACAGCATCTGTTCTGTAACCCTGAACACAGACTTGGTTGATTTAATGGGTTGAGCCAATACTCAGTCAAACAAGTAATACCAACCTTATAAGTAAACAAATGGGATTCGATTTCTCCAATTATATTAGCAATTGACCGATATTTTTGTTGTACAATGTTTATGCAACATGAAATTTGACTGTGAAAGATTTATGAGTAAATAAAGCCGCACTCCTTATGATGGCTTCGAACAGGATGAACAAGCCAGCCGACAAGCTTAGAGAACAAACCCAACTCTCGTCAGCTTTATTTAGATGCTGACATCTCCTCACAAAATGATTGTTACCTCCAACTTGAGAACTGTAGCGAACATCTGCTATATTTCTTCCTCCGACCATTAACAAATTATCCTGCTCGCGCAATGATTGTCTCAATAAACACAAATTATTAAAAACGTGTTCCATTGATACTCCTGTATAACAGTATTTCTAGAACATTATATTTAGGAAAGAGTGGCTCTGAGACAGTGATCCGCTCCAGGCAATCCACCATTCATATTGAATGTGAGATCACTCGTATCTATAGCTCGGCTCGCAACTGAAGGTTTGCACCCGTCTCTGACAGGTCCCAGACAAAGTATCCAGCCTCAAGTTCAATAGTTGGACTTTGAATCTTGTCTACTATTTCTTAAACCTTGGCTACAAGTTCATATTTTCTTTTAAAAACATTTGGTCTGTTTCAATAGAAGCATTTCTTTTGCGCTTTTTAATGATTAATTTGGATACCATGGGTTAGAGCGTCATGTCAAATCCAGTACTGAAATCGTACTGAAATTGAAATTGCTCTGAATTGCAATGGTGTCGAATGAGTGTGCATGTTACAATATTAAGTCACGTAGTTAAACATTTTTGGTGTACGACCCGACGTGTCCTTGTGTCTTGCAGACGAGCCCCTCTCGGCACGTGTCGTAAAAAATATTAGAGGAAATGTTTACAAATCTCGATAGTTAAATAGTAAACATTATTTCAACGTTTGTTCTAAATATTTTCTTAGAAAACATAAATCGGAGAGCCATGAAAATATTTTTTGATACTTTCATAACATTGTAAAAATTAGCTCGTTAATAACAGAAGACGATTTTTCACCAAAGGGCCTTAAGAGTAAATATTATATCATCCTACATGTATATAATTTCTGAATATGATAGTATAGCGTGCTCATAATGAAATACCACTTTATTGTGCAATATTAATATTTATTGACGAAAAATTAACATTAAACTAAACATACACATTAAAATTAATAATATACTAAAGTATAGACACAGTATGATATGACACTGATGTAAAACTTACAAATTTATACTAGTTAGCACATTCTTTACATAAACCATTACTTTAATAAGGGCTAATAAAATAATTTTGCACTTTTCTACACATACGATGGTTTCCTATAGTATAGAATAATATATGGATTCATAATAATAATAATAACATGTACTTATTAATAATTTACAAATAAAGAAATAATTTGTTTGTAGTGGAGTTTGTCAGTTTTAATGATCAAAGTGTTAAATACTTTCCTTTTCAGCGGTATAAAAGATTATCAATCTATTTTTAAAAATTTATGACAGTTTATAATCAGGTAAAATAAATGATTTTCCAGAATACCTTAATTACAATAACAAACACTCTAATAGCAAATATTTATTAATGCAGTAATAATATCTTAGCCATCTTCATGGTAAAGAATGTATATAAATAAATAAATTATATATATATATATATATACACACACACACACACACACACACACACACACACACACGTGTGTGTGTGTGTGTGTGTGTGTGTGTGTGCGCGCGCGCGCGCGCGCGCGTGTGTGTACGTGCATCGACAGAGTGTTCATTTCAAAACTTCTAACTCGTATTAAGAGACTTATAGCATAAATATCAAAATTATGTGAATGGTACTAATTGGGGGAACAAAAAACAACAATATTTTATAAATTGGGGTGCTCACCCCAATGCTCCCTCCCATACTCAGAGTCAAAATTTTGCTCAACCTCAAATTGAAGTTTATAGAAAATTCTCTATATTGGTTTTAAAAAGTTTAAATTGGCCACGCCGCTTAGTGTCAACAGCCAATAATGTAATTTCTTATACAACAACTATTAGTCTACAAACTACTATACAACTGCTAATCACAACAAAATTACTTAATGAATACTATTGTAACTCCTGTGTCAACTTCAAATAAAATGTTCAAATTGGTAGCCATTGTTGTTCAAGGAAAAAATAACCTATTTTCACATTCTTGCCTGACCTTTCTAAAAAAGTTTCTGGTGAAGCGTCTGCACTCAGTAGTGATCCTGCTTTTCAAGTCTTGGACAACATTTGGGCTGTGTTTTAAAAAAACTACTGATTTCAAGTGACCCTAAATTAAGTCTAAGGGTTTTAAGTCTCAATTGATCCTGTTTTACCGATCCAGTGATCCGGGTAGTGTGCATCTAGACATTGCCGCACAGGGAGAGCATAATGTGAAGGAGCCCCATCTTGTTTTCAAACCATTTTATTTCGAATAAGGTGGAGCTCCTATTATATATAATAAAACTTAATTAATGAGTAGTAATAAATAAATTATAACTAATATCAATAATGTTGTTATATGTACACTTAATGTCTTATACCAATTTTCTACTAATTTATAAAAGCATTAATGTACATATTATCTATAATTAGTAAATAGGTAAGTATTACTATAAGATATATTGTTTCGTGACTGGCTTGAAGTAAATTAGACCCAATTATCAGATTTGGCATTAATAACTATCGACCATTGTTGGTAATACTTCTACCAGAAAAACGATATCAGATTCACTCTAAATGTAATAATTTTGTGATTAGTAGCATTTCAAATTCATTTCAATATTAAAGTATAATAAGACAAATTCTACAAGAGAGAATTTTAGAAGGCGAACTAATGTACATGACGTTTAATACGTGCATGACAAAGTTGGACTTATTACTATATGACATGTGTATATGTTTTTGTGATATATTGTGTATAATGCTAATATAAATGTAACAGGGAATTCTTAGCAATATCGCATTTAACTATTTTAATTACATCAAAGTCAGCCTGAAGAAGTTATAACAAGATACATTGATCGCTAATTCGATATATTTCTACTAGTGTGGTAAGCCTACGACATTATTTTACATTACCAGGTGTAATTTAATCCTAAAATCTATATTTCCATCATAAAAAAAACGAGATCCAAAACATTCATATTAAAATTCATTTAACAGTTTTCGGTAGCGGGAAGTCAATTGTAACACACCAAAACCCACGATATGATGCAGATCATCAGTTTGTTCATGGTTAAAGTTAATGAAGATTACGAAAAATTCTGTCTAATTATAAATCCTTAAAATTTCGAAAGTTTTTAATCGTCAACGAATATTAGTTTTTTTCCTTACAAGGCGATAAAAATGTACACTAAACAAAATTACAGTTTGCATTCCAACCAGTAATCTGAAATTTCGTCCAAACATGAAATATTGCACTTGAATCAAATGAATAAGAGCTGCGCTTTGTTCAAATTAAAAAAACCATTGTTTTCTGCACTGTTTACTTAAGTAAATCTTGGAGCTTTTTAATACATGTTTTGACCTAGATGAATGCAAATTGCTGAGCGGTGAAGTTATTATGGATGATAATGTTGACCGTGCCACGCTCTATTTGAGATTGTAATAGTTTTTAGAAAATACGCAAGATATAATATGTAAATACGATCAGAAATATTACTCGGTTAGACTATTAAACTAATTCAAAGTTATAATTATTTACGTATTGAAATTATTACTGATATTCATTATTAACAACAATAAATTAATCTATTACATTTTACCACCTAAATATTTTGCCTGCAGTATGGCCACACTGATACAGTACATTATTAAGGTGCTACTACCGTTGAATGTTGCCTCAGGTGAATCAACGTAATATAAGGGACATTTACTTTAAAGACTCAAGTTGTATCAGGAAAACCATATAAGTAGTTATTGCTCCAGCCATCTGTAAAAGAGAATAAACTCGTTAGATAAACAAAAATGAACCTACTGATAGAAAAATCCTTAAGGGTTACTGAGTGGTAAAGTTTCACATGTCGGGTAAACGCTACGACAGACAGTGACAGTGACTGTGTGCCGGTGACTACAGATTGCCGCCTATGTCACAATCAGCTGGCCTATCGATCAGCTGTCTGCGCTACGAAACAGCCGAGTGGAATGAATCCTTTAGAGAAGTGTTGAGGAGAGTCGAGATTACGAGGGATGTCATGTGAGACTGTCATATTGGTGACGTTGGTGAATTTGATGGAAGAGTGCGTAGTGTCATAGTTTGTAGGTTTTACGCAAGGTGCTGGGTGATAGCAGTAAATTTATTCAGTGCCATGATTAATACAAACCCCAGGGCAACATATAGCTGTTGCATTTGCAGCTCGGTCTAAGTGGTTGTGTAAAGTTTTTCACTCAAGACAAGAAGCTGAGAAACATCATTTTACACTTAGTCCTAAAAGGGACGTTTCTGCTTGCTTGCTGTGTGACTTTATATTCATTATGGGTAAGGATGGAGGCATTTGCCTCCTATCGAGGTCCCATCAGGAGGGATAGAGTGTTATATCTCGGTAATGTCTCCTTGGAAAAAGGGGAGGTTAGCTTTGTTCCAGCTCTTCCATTCAAAACGTGCATTGGTCGTCACTCCCGCATGCCAATGTAAGCAAAAACCTTTAACACTAGGGGATCTTCAACAACTCCAACATGTAACATTCGCAGTAGATTAGACCTACCGATAAACTCTTCTACCAATTATTTCGACATTTCCGGTTAGTGATATGCCGAAAACTAAACAGCTATAGGGTTGTCCAAATTGAAGTAACACATCGGTTTTGCTGTAATTTGTGCAAAAAAGAATGTCCACAATTAGATTCTACATATATTATAATACCGTTCGACATATTTATTAAATACGGTGCCTTACAACTCATACAAAACCATGCGTGTTTATTTTACTTAAATCTTAAAAATATAAAGAAAACTTGGTCTCAAAATTCTTACTGAGGTTAGAGTTTGATAGTTTATGTTGAAAAATCCACATGCAGAAAGCTCCACTTTCTGGTTGGACAACTGGAGTAAAAACTCCTCCAACTGAAACAAAAATCACGTTTAATATAACGCATTTATTATACAGTTATTAATACAGTTTTATAAGTGTTAAACTCTTCTTTACAATAATAATTGTAAAATGGTGGTAGGGGATTGCTAAAATCATTTGCAACAATTTTTTTTTTATTTACAGATATGTGGTATTATTTTACAGAAACACTATATTTATGTTTTAACACATTTCCTAGAAATCTTTCTTGTCCAATAAATAATAATCCATGGAAAAAAAAACAATATAAAGGACAATAATAGATGCAATAGCATTAGTATTCCTATACATACCTGTTTTTTAAAATAATTTACATTACAGAAATTGATAAGAAAATCACTAGTTCTTGATTTAGTTTAAAGGTAACACCAATTTGTAATTATTTTTGGATTGAACTCAAATGATATGTAAGAAGACACCTATTTAGACATAATTGAGTGATGAATTCGTTTTTATTACAGAGGTTTTCTTATAATAATATATTAAACTTGGCTTGCCTTCCAAAATTGTAATATAGCTAAAACTTTCACGCCCCTACCGGGAGAAGTCATGATTTTATATGCTAAGCTGAAAAAAGTACAGAACTTGTGAAAAGGCGTATATTTTTGTTATTTCATATAGGAAGATTCTTGATACCCCGTATAATGAAGCTAATATTAGTGACCTTAAAATATATACAGTAATAGGTGTGTTTGTTATTTAATTTATAGGCAGTTTAATACTAAATAAAATAATTTTATTAAAGAATTGAAATGGTAAAAGATAAAAAAATATCCTATCTGTAGAATGTGGAATTATCTATAAAGTTGATAAAACTAATGACTTCATAATATTCTGTACTGGGAAATAAGTCTTATAAATATTGTATATTTATATAGGACGATGAGACGGTGATTTGTTTATATATATATATTGATAAGGATATATATATTCATAGTAATATTGAATAAAGACAGCTCTTGTTTACAAAACCTATGGTATAAACATTATAAAGAAAATACTAACCTGTTCTTGTATTTCATCGTCTGTTGCCATGTTAATCAGCCTACAGACAGTGCGTTTTCATCTCTTCTGCCTGAAAAATCACAAGTCACTTAAAATCCAAGCAAACAAACTAACGTTTTGTAATCCGAAGAATGAGCTGTAATTAAGAATAGTTTACATTTACATAAAATCTGTTGCTGTGTTGAAATAATATTAGTTTTTTAAGAGTATGAATATTTTGTTTATAGATTAATACTACTATAACTGTGAATATCTACAGTACATACCGAATCAGTAACATTTGTGCTGAGATAAGACAACAGGAGCAAGAGAGAAAAGTTCGCCAAAGACCAAATTCCTCCTCTAATGGTGCCAGTCATATTATCTTCACTAAAATATATGACAAAGGCTGTGAGAGAGAGTAAGATATTGAAGAAAGACGTGAGCACAACTGCCAAGAGCTGGTCGCCGTAGAAAGCGTTAGCTTCACGGACAGTGTCACACAGCAGCCAGTAGTCCCGGATCAGAGCTTTTATCCTGCCAGCGGAAGTGTGTCCTTCTGTAACTAACAACAAGAATTTAATCTAAGACTGAAGATTGCTAGGTAAAGAATCAATATATTCCGCTTAATAGTAAACTATATATTTAAAGGAATAATAGTCTAGTTTTTTATTCCTTTACTTTTCAGTGATGACAACTATATTTTCGATATTTTTGTATAAAGACTCGTGACAGTCATGGGTAGTAAACCTACTTAAATGACTGCTTTTTTAAAATTTAAATAATTCAATTCTATTACTACTCTTTATAGTAATTTATGCCTTAAAATGGTGTTTGCTACTATTATTAAACTGAGGGAGGAAATAAGATTAAAATATTCACCACCCGCGCTTAAAATCATATGAAACTAAGAAAACAATAATCATGCTAGATTGTGACAATCACAAGTATACATAAATAGAACGGGTTTTGTATTCGATAGCAGCACAGCATCTGTTATTCTCTTGTACCTCCAACCCTTCTGTTGAGTTTTAAGGTTAAGGATTTAGAATTCAACTAGTTTTTATGAATTGAAACAGCAAACACATCTTCAATATAAACAACCGTATAAGTTTTTTGGGAATTTAAAATTTTAATTACAAATACCAGTAAATGAGAAGTGCAAAATTATGTTTTAAAATAACCATTTAGTACCCAATTAATTCTCTAAATGATACTGCGACGTCTAAAATTAATGTATCTCAGGAGCTATACGTCTTTTTTCAAAGGAGAGGCCGATCCTTTTTTAAGCCTTATTCTGTCCGTCCTCATGGGCCACTGGCCTGTGCCTGGATCTTATCAAACAGAATAAAGGGGAAAGTCGATACAGTACGAGGTTGATTGTACTGATCAAAAGTGCAGTGGTCACAGACAGGATTTGAACATACGCTATCTCTAACTCAGACCCAAAGTCCAACGACTTAGACCGCTCGGCCATCGGCACTGACTAAATATATTATACTGATTTAAAAATTAAATATTATAATTATAAATCGGTTTAATGTCATAAGAATTTGAATAACACACATTTTAATTTTATAGTACTGTATATATTTAGTTTAATATGTGTCGCAAAACTATAAACCATGATAATTCGTGATTTCTTGTGTTTACCTGTGGCAACGCCCAAAATTTACTCGGCTGTAGGGTGGCCTGCTGTAGTATTCTGGGGTCAGATTATTTAGAAACTTCCCTAATAATTTAGAAATATTACAATAATGTCCTGTTTAAATAGAGATTAGAAGATCGTTTTTTTTTTTCAAAGATGCTACAGAGTTGGAAGGTGTTCTATTATTGTTTTTATGTATTAATAATTGGTACTTTATTTTAATATTTTTCACCTATATAAAAGATGTATCACCTATAATGTATATTATTGTAACCGGGCCTTTGTTGTGCACGTCAAAAAAGATATTGGTTAATTTTGTAATATATAATAATTTATTTTTCAAATGTAAACTATACGTTTACTTTGAATTTTAATGTTCCTTTAATAATTGTTGAATATCATATGATCCTTTTTTGAAAGCGGATAAGAAAAAGAGCGTTTTATTTCTTAGCTTTCTTAACTTGATTTTATATATTTTATTGTCAAAATTAAACATCACATTTATTTGAATTTATTGCATCCCACAATTATTATTTTGAATGAAAACAATTATTGTTATATAACATGTCTATTTTGTTCACTTTAAGTGTTAACTCTTTATTAAGTAGCAACTATTATTTTATGAATTTCAATAGTCCCTGTCATTTTAGTTTATCAGCTTAATGTAAAGGGTAAAATGAAAGCAGATTAATTACAATTTATTCGTTATACAGTCTCGAATTTTTTATCATTTTTTATCAATTTACAGTATTACACAATAAATTGATCATATAATGAGAGGTTTGTCATATATGGTATGGGTATTATTATTTACTTATATATACTGTAGCTAAAATTGAATTATAAAATATTTATAATAACTCACCACAACTACTACCTGAGCCGAAGATTTGATATGGCATCAAACATCTGAAATTGTTCCCGGACTACGACTTCCGCTATCTTGTAGCTCACATTCATGAACCTTGCAGCTATACCCTGAGTGATGTGACTGTAGTGAACATAGAACACACCTATAGCCCAGATCGCACAAATCTTACAGATGTAAAGAACGTTTCTGAGTTCTTGCTCTTGAAAGCTTAAGTTTACCTTTAGGGAATACATAACCCGAAGCAGAGTAAAAATTGACATAAGAGCTGAGACCACAATACAAGTGGCAACCATCTTCATCGTGGCGTTTGCGCTTTTTGTGGTTAGTTTCAAGTTTCTGTCGAACATATCGAGAACATAATGGATGCGAACAAATCTCATTTGTTTTACATTGTAGCTGAAGAATAAGACAATTACCATAGCCGTTATAGCTATTCCTCTCAACAACACAAATATCATGAACATTTTGTGTTCTTCATCCAAGAATCTTGAGTCTATTGTGAACTTCTCATACCATTTGTATGCCCATAGCATTGATGTCAAAATATGAAATAAAACAAGACTAACGCTCCACAGTTTGGACGTTGGAGTAGAGCAAAGCTGTTTCTGTCCATCTGATCCTACAGTACATTTCAGTGGAAAACCTCCAAATATTTGACAAAAGATATTTACATGCTGTGGCCAATCTTCCATTTATCAGTAATGGGTAATTATAATCAAGGGAAATTGTCAAATTTCAGAAAGAAAATATTACACCTAAAGATAAAGTGGGTCACGCTCAAATTGATCGTAAATTACAAAAACAATACATTATTTAATGTAATAAATTCAAACTACAACAGCATTGTTTGTTTTTGTATCTCTTCGTGGTACAGTTAAACATGAGTTGATAGTTTAAGTTACAGTATAAAACCCATGATATATATTACGAAGCATATTAACACTTGTTAGCCAATCTCTCATTCCTAAATACTGGATCCATACCACCCAAGAAATTTTTGTAAGTTTAATAAAAACCTGTCTCTGCTAAACAATAGTACTTTATTCGTTAGCCGTCGACTATCAGGAATATTTGATTATCACTTGACCTGTGACGTTAAATTAAAACCTTCATAAATAACCTGTCATATTTTATTGCCTCGTGGTTTTTGAGTGCCTCATTATAAAGGTCACATAGGGCATAATGTAATAATTTATTATATCTTCACCAAAATTAAAAACTTATGTTTCCTTTTGATTTAATAACGTGGTACCAAGAGCCTTTTATATACATTTTAAAATAGAGAGCTTCTTTTGTTGTATATTATAATCTACTAAATTGTAACGCAATAAACAATACAAAACAGTGTAACCATTTCAATAGCCACGCGGTATGAAGTGCCTCGTACTTACAATCAAGTTTAAAATAGAGAACTTTTAATATGGAATATTATGATTTGTTAAATTGTAACCCAATAAACAGTACAAAATCAATGTTTTCGTTTCCATAACCACGTGATTTGAAGTGCCTCGTGCCTACTACACAGTTTAATATAGCGAACTTGTATAATTGAACATTATGATTTCTTAAAGTGTAACCCAATAAACAATACAAAATCAATGTTTTATTTTCTGTAACCACGTGGTTTGAAGTGCCTCGTGCCTACTATAAAGTTTTAAAATAGCGAATTTGTATTATTGAACATTATTATTTCTTAAAGTGTAACACAATAAACAATACAAACAGTATTTATATTTATTTAACCACATAATATGAAGTACCTCGAGGTGATTGTAAAGTTTAAAATAGATAACTTATACTATTGCACATAATGATTTACTAAAGTTTTAACAAAAAATCAATACAATAACATTGTTAAAATGTCTATAACCACGCGTTACAAAGTGCATCTTAGCTATTAAAAAGTTTGAAAACACAAATTATTATCGCATACTGTACTTTATTCAATTGTAACCCAATACAAATTACAAATACACACACACACACACACACATATATATATATATATATATATATATATATATATACACATATAAGCTCTTAAGACTTCGTTTGTAAGGTTATTGCACAAATAACTGTTTCCAGACAAAGTTAAAATTATAATTGTACCTTAATTTCTTACCTGTAATTTTGTAGCCATTATTAGCATAAAATTTGGAAAAAACACTTTTAATTAACACTAAAATAAATGTCCCAAGGTCAACTTGAGAGACTGTCAAGTGAGGACAATGAACCTTTTAATCTTATCTAATATAACCAAAAACTTCTAAGTTAATCTCTCTATAAATATTGTGTACAAGAAAGGTAGTCTTACTGCATAAAAGGGGTAAAATCAGGTTGGATACACAATTAATTACCTTTTTAATAACCCTTAAATAAACGAATTAACATAAAACAATATATTTTAACATCAAACAATCATGACAAAGCAAACTACTGTAATCTGCTGTGTAGCCACCGTGCTGGAAGAAAGACAGTAATTATTACAATTATACAATGCTTACAACTATACAAACTAAATACAGAAGAGACTTATACATTTTTTCTGATGCTGACCCAGAAGATGTCATTGAAATACAAACCAGTGCCTCAATAATAATGTCCTATAAGTCTGGTAAATCCATTCAAAATAAATGTTATTCAGAGAAATTCAAATGAATTACTTATTTATTGCTACTAATAATTTTACATGTCAAATCAGAAAATGCGTGACGGAACCATATGTAAAATATAATTATTTACATTATATATTTAGCCTGTGGCAATTGTAGATATTTTAATAACTGAATATGGTTACTAGAAATATTTACAGATAAATACATGTTTACAATTAAACAGTGAAACTCAAAACAGTAGTATTTTACATCCAGAATCAATTTTTAAATTACAAACACATGTAACTATTCATGCCTGAATAAACTGCACCAAACTGTACCATTGGTACATAATATATTTAAGGTTAAATTTTTGAAACAAAGGTGATGGTATTTCATAAATAAGCTTCAAGACTTAAAGTCAGTAATAAAGCATTAAATATTGAGACCTCTGGTCTGGGTTTTCCAGGTAAGAAACAAGAAATTTGAGTGGAAGTCTTCTAGCGCCACATGACGCTAACTTCTGCTCTTGTCTCATGATTACAACATTCAATGACTTTGGAGAGGTCGAAAAAAAACTAAAGACATGTTCTCGCTCCTCGATGGATTTACATCGATAACAGTCTAAAAATGGTTTTCATCGTCAATAGTGAATTCTTTATCCTATACTCGAATAGCTCCAAGTCCAAAATGTGATAGCTGTCTAGAAAGTTTTCCAATCTTTCTTATAAGCCCTTTTTTAAACCTTTTTGCTAAATATATGAGGGATTGAAATTGGTTAATAATTGTTTGTTTAACGTGGGTCCACTGTTTCAAAGATAGAACCACTATAGCTATTATACTTCTAACAGGGATGTTTTCTGTCTCAAGCGAGGGATTTATCAGTTTTTTTACGAGATGCTACCGAGTACTTACAGCACGCAGCCACGTCGTCGTGATGATCGGTCATTTTTAACTGAGCCACTTCAATGCTACGGATAGAAGTGTAGATTAATCTAAAAAAACATTGTTTTGACTATTTCAATGTTTTACATATTTTACAGTTATTTACATTCAATGATAATTTCTAAAACGGATATAAAATTATCATTTTGCGTTTTAAAATATACTAGATAACTGACCATGTTGCAATGAGAGGATTGTTTCTGCAATAAAACCTCAACCTAACATATATATCCTGCTTATCTTGGTATTTTATTTAAGACTTACTTTCTTTTTGTACAGTTTTCATGTTTTAAATAATAATATTAGTCGATATTAAAAGCCGTATTACTTAATTAAATGTTCCATTCAACCTTTTTTTCATGTATTGATTCATGTAATACCCAAGTTGCTGAGAATGAAACACACGCACAAACAAATCCGGTTTGTATTGAACAGCTTGTTCTTGCACAAGATTTTATACGATTTTAGGCGGCCATGGATTACACGTCATAGTTATATAAGTAATGATATATTTTCAAATATTTTAGCAGTAGTTACACTGAATAGGTAGTTATGATTTATTTTCCAAGATGATCCTTTAAATGACTAAAGACATATTACTTGTTTTCAAAAAGCACCTTTATCTATAGTGATTTTTGAGCAGTGTTAGCAAATTTCGAATACAAGTAAGCAGACTATTTTGATTAACTCGGATATAGATTAAACGTGTGCCCTCAATCTTAAAATGCTTATTATTATTTCTTTCAATTGTTATACAGGCGTTCTTGCTATTTGGTTGTCCTCAAAGTACTCAGTCAAAAACTTTTTCTTTTTTTTATACTTTTCTTAGCTTGGAGATTGTGGTGGTAATTTTTAGAAAAGTTCTATAATGACCCGTTTGATAATTACGACGGAAACGGTATATCACACTCTTATTGTATGGAACCGAAATAATAAGTAACATATTCTCCTTCAAATACTTTTCCTAGGTACACGAAAGAAAATAGTTTGGATATAGTTCACTGATACCTTGTAGTTCAATAATCCAGATCACTCACCATCTCCATACATTAAATTCGGATCTGCTCAACGTCGCGAAAACCGATCTTGAGCAGGAATAACCATCCTAAATGTAATTTTTGTAGTTATCCCACTCGTAAGATTTGATTATTTTTGTTTTCCTGTAGAATAAATTATATACATGGAACAAAAACATTTTCCGTGCCTAACTATTCGTGTTATTTCACGTAACATACCTTTCTGGTACTGACAGGACATCCCCTCACTAAGTACTGCCCCATCGTGTTTAAGGCTCATAGTAGCACCCCAAACTCCGTAAGGAGATTGATTCCAGTTGCAAGACTATTTCAGGCATCTCTCTCAATAATGTCCTGATGATAAAACCAACACTTCAAAATAAGATCTACGATACTATCAACAAGACACGCCTCTAAAATGTGTTTGCTATCATGTGATATAAAATAAATATTTATCGTTTTTAAGGTGCACCTAAATGATCAACGCCTTCAGCTCATATTTTCATGCTCGGATCTCTCTCAATCCCTCTCTGTCTACTAGCTAACTACAGTGACCTGTTGTATGAACATTTCTCCCTATCACATCTATGAGGCCCAAGATGAAGATGCACGCTTACCTTGTGTAGCTGAGATCCTCACACATCAAATTTGTGTGAATGACCTGACATCACAGGTGTTAACAGTTTCTAAGAAGCAGTAGGGTTTCATGACTAACTTTTCAAAATTCTGAAGAAAGGACTCTTCCCCAAACTTCCATAGGACTTCTTAAAAATCACTGTGAGACTCCTGTCTTATGAAAGCAGTCGGATGATCCCCACGTCTCTATCAGGCCTATATTTTTTCTCTCAAAGTGATTCGTTCACTTACAACATACTTCTCCTTTGATTCTCCTAATAAACGTACAGCCTTATATCTAAGATCCGAGAAATGAGAGGCCATTTTCGACTTAATGGGGAAGTTTTCGACAGTGATTTGATACTGTTTACTTAAAACGCTTTGACATAAAAATTGTACACAAATCTGTCTGTTTTACCTCTTAGGAGCTCGTCTTGAAAGTGCTTTAAACCTACCACTGTCTATTCGAGGGAATCCGCAAAAAAATCGCGTTAATTTATATACGCGTATTATATAACTGTAAACTTAATTCCAATGCTTATTCTTTAAAGTCAATGTAGAGGATCATCTTAAAAGTGAACTTAATACAGACTGGTTTTCAAACTTCCTTCTTAAAACTGGAAATGGGAGTGAGAGTTAGAGAAATGGTAAAGTGCATATTCCAAACAGTATATGTACAGTTGCCATGGATCTAAACAGTGCATAACTTGCATATAATCACTAGTGCACGAAGAAAAAAATTATCCCTACACAAAAATAAATTAGGGAAATCATTAATTATGCCTACCTCCTACTGAGATATTCAAAACTCAAAAATTCAATCAATGGACTCTATTGTGAATCTGAATGACGCAGTTAACTACCCTGTAGAGTTTTCTCATATGTGTAAGTGGAGACAATAAAGGATTCCACCTCACTAACTTCAGTTCAAGAATGTCCTACAATTATTATTCAGCGTTATTTAATTCCTTCGAATCTTTGCAATGGCACGCGATTACAAGGTTAAAGCTTTACGCAGAACGTTTTAAACTCAACAATCTACACAGATTGTGAAACGAGAAAAACAGTGTTTTTATCTTGAATCACCACTTGATTTCACCAAACCAAAACTTTTAGTTTAAATTGCTGCAGTTTGTTATTATGGCAAGATTCGCCATGACAAGGAAAAAACTCCATGTCAGTCTTCAAAAGTGGCAGGAGTAGATTTAAGGATTGGTTGATCCGTCCATGAAACACGGCTCCTTGATAATACGGGAAGTTGGTGTTCCATTAAAATTGGAGCACGGATGGGAGCGTTATAAACAAAATCATTTCTTAAATAACATGCCTTCTCATATTTGTATCATACAATAATTAATTATATCGGAACAGTCTGCACTCGGAACAGTATTGTCGCTCATGCAATTTATTGACAATCAATGCACTATAATATATAGTAAATGGTGCATTTATAATACATTGATAATCTTTAAATCCTTCATAGCCTTTTCATATTCCCTTATTTTATAATATATTTCAGAAGTGGCAGCCACCAAATAAGCTATTTGGTGAAAATTAAAGAGCTCATCAGTATTTATCCTACGGCTCGTTAATATAAATAAAGCATTCGACCTAGGCAGTCAAAAAATAATATTGGTTTTGAAAAACTTCTATCTGGTTGATGAGATAATTAAGGAAGAATGTAGAAAAAGATATAATTAGCAGCGAATCCATAAATTCCGAAATTGTTAGATTTGTTTTGCTCCAAACGCAAGTCAAGTATATCATGTTTCTGTCGTTAGGGATGCTGCTAGAATGTTGCTTATTGAGATTGTGCGTTAAATCCAGTCGTGCTGCATGATTTCCAAAATTTTTAATTACAATGAGCCCAGTACCTTTGCAAGATAACTCTTTTAGGGAGAGTTATCTTAGCTTAGGAACTGCCATGGGAGGTTGCTGCATTTTCAAAAACAAGGGGCTTTTCTGAGTATGCTCCTAAACTGAGAAATGACGTCCTCTTGTATTTAACAACATATTTAGAGTGTTTTTTAGATTCAAGGTAAATATGGTAATGTCATATTACAGTGCTACAATGCATTTTTATTTAAGTATTTAAATTTGCATTACATATTAAATTAATAACTATAATTTTTTAGTAATGAATGGCTTGAGTTATTACTAAAAACAGTAAAAGTAGTGTTATCTCTTGGAAAAGTATTTCATGTTTATGTATTAGGAAATGAATCATAGTTCTATTTTTTTGAACATTTTATCCTCAAGTTCAACATTGGCAAATAGTAGATACTGTTAAGTACTTAATTTGACAGGCTCTAAATATAAACTACAACTAAAGTCTTTTCTTGTTAGAATACAGCAGTTGAGAGAAGAATTCGTTTTCTCTAAGAAAGAAGAAAGAGTTATTGATTTTAGATTTGTGCATAGTTAATATTTAGACTGATGTTACTGTGTAACAAAATTAAAGGCCTTGAACTAGATATATCTAATTTATTGTAAATATTGGCAATTTTTATTGAAAAACCCATGTCAAAATATGTTACAAAAATATGTAACCATGAGGTAAATGTGTTTCCAATACACTAAGAATAGAGCATTAAAACAATAGATTAAAACAATAGACTGCGTTCAGTTATTTAAACTTTATATTAATGGTTTGACACATTTGTGTGACACTTTTAATTAAGACGGTTGCCACGTTACTGCAAAAACACTATTTAAATATTGATGAAAAAATGGCCGATCCATACTTCAAGTAGGCACGAGGGTAGGAATTGTACAGAAGTGAAAAAAACGTAGACAATGAAGATAATCACAATTACACCCATTTATGTCAACCTAAAGAAGATAGTAACTTTGCTTCTTAAATTTAAATCCAATACAAACGAATAACAGAGTGTATCCAGTTTATAACTCATGTGGACAAGAGCACAAAAAGGGGTTTGCAAAGAAGTGCGATAGATACAGGAGGTTTCCTTGACTAAAGCATGTGATGCAACTGGCAGAGCGAGAAACTAATAATTCTAATTAATTCATCATTTTAGATACTTTTCTGCTTTATATTATCCGAATAGTTAACTTATTGCATAAATATTTTTAAAAACAACATACAAAATTTAAAATATTGTACTCATCGATAAAATACAATCATGATAATTTTGTCACAGTCATAATAATCATTAATTTTAATTTAAACGCACACTGAATAAAAATGTCAGAGTATTCTGGGTAAAATAAATTGTTTCAGCATGTCTGTTCTCTCAAAACGATCTCTATTCTTTTACCAAGCATTTTTGGGTTTTCCACTAAAATGCAGTTCAGAATCAGATATTGACAAAAAGCTCACATTTTCTCGACCCGTGTTCTGGTGGGGATCGACACTGACTTTCATACAAATAGGATTTATGTGTAGTAGCATTTACGCGTACTTATCAGCAGGTATAAATATGAGTACCATGCAAGTATCCATAACCATACTTATAATCTCTGTAATGTTTACGGAGGTGGTAATATTCCTAAGCTCTGCCAAGGAACACCCAAATTTCATTGATGTTTACAACACTCTGGAGAGATTTGACGACAGCCTACAACTGGTGCCACCTAAAAGTTGGGTGACGATAACATTTATTTCTGTAGTTGTTTTAAACAGTTACTCCAATTCTACTGGATTTCAGTGGCATATTACTTTTATTACTTTGGGAAAAAAAATCCAGAAATGATCTTGAATAGAATCGTTACACTGGTATCCTTTAGTATTTCACACTGCAGACAAAGTTGTTTTTTGGTCCAATTCCAAGAAACCATGTATTGTATTGCCCAAGAGATTCAGACTCATTAACGCCAAGATCAGACAAGAAGTAATCATCCACATTTATAGACAGTCGATGAGACACCATGGCCCACTATTTATCAATCATAGAGAAGACACTAGATCTGTAGCTAGGATCAAGTCCTTCATGACCTCCTACCAAATGCTTTGTGATGCTGCATTCAAAACCAATACTTTCTATTCTGATATATTAACAAGTTTAATCTTCTGTAAGTTTGTCTTTGTCACCGTAACCCTCTTCATTTTCTTTTTGGTTTTTGTGTCGGAAACATTTAGTAAGCATGGTTTTAACAGAAACCTGGACACTGTGTCACATCTGTTACCTGCTGCTGATCGTCTCCTCGAGTTCTGACGTCACTCAAGCAGCGGACGAGACAGCACCAATAATCTGCAAGCTGATTAACAGACACCTAGATCCGGTACTGAAAAGACGACTGGAATCGTTCTTGCTGCAGCTCAATACTCAAAATGTGGCGTTTTATAGAAGAGGATTTTTCCAGATTAACAGGAAAATGCTGACTTCATTGGCTGCAACACCCAATCAAAGTTAGATATTATATCTTAATTTAAATTAAACCTTATTCAAATTCGATTATATTTAAACCTATTTAGGTATTCTTACAACCGAAAAATCCAAGAAGAAAATCGATCCTCTATATATATATTGGTTGTTATAACGCGCGCACACACACACACACACACACACACACACACACACACACACACACACACACACACACACACACACACACACACACACACACCACACACACACACACACACACACACACACACAACACACACACACACACACACACACACACACACACACACACACACACACACACACACATATATATATATATATATGTGTGTGTGTGCGTTATAACAACCAATCATTAAACATGAGTTTAAAAACTAAATCTGCTAAAATACCTAAATTCCAATTGCGCAACATAACAACTACAACATATTTTCTGTCATAACATAGGGATTATGATCTAATTAATTGTTAATATCAACGGTATTATGTCTAGTCTAGTCCGTATGTACACAAACTTTAAGCTGTCTGCGTGCACTAGATAGCAATACTTTAAATACCCATAATATTAATAGGAGTACTTTAAATAGCCATATTTTACATAGTCATTTATACCTCGATACGTGACTGGCGACGTCTTGTGATATATAACAAATTGTTGCGCACCTTGTCTTGTGGTCGTTATAAGTTAACTAATTTAAATTTGCGGTTTCATTATCGAGTAGATCATTGTTTGTATCAAAAAATGCACTGTCCAACTATATTAAGTCAGCCTTTCACACTATGTAAATAAATTTTATAAAATATTTTACACTCACTGAAGTCAAATTGTAACATTTTGGTAAATAATATGACCACCTGTCCAGTACTTCATTCTGATCAACATAGTTCTACTGTATAATGTTCTATAAATTCTCATTACTATCCGATAAATGTTTATAGATGTATTTGAAGCAATTAGAATGAATGTAAAGAACATTTGCTACTAACGAAGTGTTAAGTCTAAACGAAGACTTTTTAAGATCATCACTGAAATAGTACTATAAATAGTCTACTATTTCAAATAAAAATTATAAAAATAAAGCTAGTCTTATCAATTACGGTTATTGTATGTTTTTAACATTATTACGTCAACTAAGCAAAATACCTACTTGTTTTATTATTACTACTAATTGTATATTATTCTGTACTAAAGTAAACTATATGATGTTAGCAAAAGAGTAATGCCAGTTAATATTCATTATTGAAATAATAGTTTCTGTACTTAATGTACTGACTAGAATAAATTGTACAAGTTTTTATGTTGTGTCATATTATACTATGTCTATACGATTGTATATTAATAAATGTAATGTTTATCTTTAATTTAATGATAAATTGGTCTCTTATAAATACAATTATTACACAATAAAGTGTTCTTTCATTATGAATATACTACACAAACAGGTAGTGAAATTAAATATTTTCATGGTAAAATAATATTACTCGTAAGACTTTTTGTGGAAAATAATTTTCTATTATAAACAAGCTAATTTTTACAATGTTTTTAAAGCATCAGCAGCTTTTTACATAGTTGTAATAGCCTCTGGAGATTTATCTTTCCTTATACATTATTTAGGACAAACATTGTCCAACACAAAATGTTGAGATGGTTTACAGTTTAAATATCTCGATTTATTAAAAGTTCTGCTAAAATTCTATAATAAAGTGCATTAGACGAAGAGAATTTGTCTGTATGACACAAGAACTCGTCGCGTCAATCCGCCTAAAATGTATAATTACGTTTCCTTATGATCTAACATGAACATTCACTCTACACAGTTCACCATAACAATTCAGAGCGAATTAAATTTCAGTACGAGATAATTTAAATACGAATATTGATATTGAGACACAGAAGTCCATTATTTATACCAAAAGTATGTTCATAAAAACTTAAGCTAAAATCAGACATGTCTAAATAATTAATACGAATGTTTTAGTACTCTTGCCGAAGACGAGATTCTTATGTGGGTTATTCAAACTAAGCGCTCACCTAGCGCAGTAGATGTAGTGCAATCCTCGGAAGCGGAGTTGTTGCACTGGTCTTGGATCGAATTACAGAGCGACAGTTATGTTTTTACTCGCGATAAGTAGAATATTACAAGACTTACTATCACAATAATAAAAAAAATTATATACATTTTTCCTCTTTTTCTGTCAAGTTCTTTTTCGCATACAAGTGATCATATTTTCTTATAGACTCTGATAACGTGGGTTTCTGTAGTATAGCTTGATTTTATTATTACCCAATGAATGAACTGAACAATTAACAAAATATCAAAGTCAAACCGTGTTTATTGCTTGCTAAGTATAAATACAGAGAGTCCTACACCCTGAAGTGTACGGATATCACACGGAGGTGCCTGGCCAAAATGTGTGGAGCACCGGATATAATTAATGGTTCAAAAACAAATATTTTGAGCCACGAAATGTTCATGAAGGAAATCATCCAGTGGCCAATCGTATATTATCTTTGTGTTCAACACGGTCACTATTCCATTGGTAAATAGCTTATTTCTTTCAGAAGGACTTACCACATATAATTTTATTCTCTGCTCAAACAGCTTACACAGAACAGGCAGGATGGATTATCAGACTGTATTTCCCCGGCATTTTAGTATCGCCCTTTTAAGAATGGGAACTGTTCTTGCTACTAAAAAATCTCGTATCTTAGAAGGTAATGTATTACACTGCACAGACGAATAGCTATATAATTTATTAAAATGTTCAGGATATATTCATGCTATTTATTTCAGGGCTTTGAGAGTTTCCGTATCATCCCGAGAAGATTCCGAATTATATCTATTCATTATGACGGAGTGAGAAAAACCCAGGCTTCATTGTTGAACTAGAGTAATCTGAAAAGGAATCAAGGGGTCCTTTAGTAAAGCTTTCATGCAAGGGTCTTATACCACATTAAATAAATGAAATAGAAGTATATCTCTAATCTATGTCTAATAAAAATTAATCAAGTTTCTAAGCTCTAAGTTATAATTTTATAATAATAAACGTTTTCCTCAGCATATGTACTACATTTAAAAATGTCAATGAATGTTTGACCAAGTATCCTTGGCTTATTGAGTGTAGAAATGTACCAGGTATCTTAATTTTTTTCAACAAATTTATTACTTGACATGCTTTAGGCCAACCCCTTTATTTTCCCGGGAAAATTCATGTTAAAACACTAACTTCGCTTTCCTAAGATAGAATTACATTTTACTTCAGGATCCCGTTTCTTTTCAGAAGGTTTTCCAGTCAACATTGGACTAGCCATTTCATCAATAAATCTAAAATTAAAAACATATTCTTTATACCAAGGAGATAAATATTTGTTAAGACACTAATCCCTATCTGGATGACAATATTACAGCTTTCGCAGGATCCCACACTTCCCTCTAGTGTACCCAGCTGCTTCCAGTAATATCCACACTATCAGTACACGAGTGTCCTATAGTTAGCGTAGTCGAGGTTACCAAGAGATCAACGGAGCAGTAAATCCATCATGCACCATTTATTCCTGTATCACTATTGAAGCTTATGTTAAATTCACCAAATAGAAAGATTTTATTGCTTAAATACTAAATAGTGTAAACCTCTATGGAGCAGTCATAAAAAATTTTCACTGTCGCCAATTTCAGGAGTGATGAAGTGAGGTAACATATATTTTGCTCTATAATATCAACAGCACATATTTCCAGGTCCAGTTCAACGAAATGAGTCTCTAAAATAAATGTCTTTTAGGATCAGATCACTTTAAGCATATATAGCAATTCCATATTTCTTATGAATATGCCGCACAAAGTACTGAGCTAAAAAAGAGATGGTGCAGACTGATGTAGAACTAAAGAGTTTTTAGTAAGCCATTGATCACATAGCTAAAGAAAATCAAGAGAATTCTTTTTCTTACTATAACTCATAGTTTTATGTGTTTTCTAAGACAATGACCGATCAAGAAAGCAAATATTATATTAATATTGGGCTGATTTTTTCTGTAATATCAGTCACTGAAAGACGGTTTATTAGAGCAATTACTTTTAATCAGACTTTTATTTTACATTGAAGCAATTATAAGAGAAATAATGTTGATTGCATAATCCATAAGCAGCGCTGAAATCTGAAGTCATTACAAGTTTAAGAAATTCCCAAATAATAAATAATATTTAAAAAAACTAAACAAAAACACGCTTTTATAGCTAACCAAACTAAAATATGATATATTAAATGCTTATTAAGTGCTTGATATATTAAATATTACAATCATTCTATCGGTATTTATCTTTGAGACTTATGAAATGTAGTAAAATGCACCCCACGCTTTTTCTCTGAATTAATTTATTCTGTTAATAACTTAAATTTTATTATAATTTTATTTTGAGGAGATTGACTATGCATGATTGTTTTGCCTTCTACTACCGTAATATAAACTCTTTGTAATGAAAAATTATTTTCTATTATTTAGTTTGGTTAGCTATAAAATCGTGTGTTTTAATTTTATAAACTATTATTTATTTTTCATTTTTTAGTTCGATGTATCAATTAGTTTCTTGTGGAAATGTGGTATTTCTTACGAATCATTCCGCAAACATTTCATTTAAAGCTTCACTATTGCATGGGATATTTCCTGTTAACTTAGAGCAATCAAGTTCTTTAATCCGAATACCATCTAAAGATCTTACACAACTAAGTGCTACATAGGCTTGTCCAGCAGCAAACAATCGCGAGCCTAGATCAAGGATGTCGGGTCGGACAGGTTTTAGCCTGCTTGGTGCGTTTCTTTAATCGGTGTCCCATTAAAGGTTGTCCTATTAATAGGTACCAACGGGTAAATAGCAACATGCATCGCCTCAATATGACTCCTTGAGCTTGCCCTTAAGATGTCGGCTCTGATCCCTGGAGACTCGGAGTTTCGCAGTTCTCTTTAGATTAATTATTGTCGTAAAAATCGAAGGCTGGCATTTGGATGCCAGAAACAGTGGCTGTTTGAAACACCTTTGACGGGCTTGAGGGTTAGGTATGTGAAGCATTTAATAAACGTATTGTTGGCTAGTATATATCGTTTATCATTCTTACTGAGCTGTATTAAAGCTATTACTTATTTGAGATATATTATTATAAAATGTTACAACCATAACTAAGTTGAATGTTTCGTATCGTAAATCATTTTAGATTTTTATCATACAATTGCTATATTCTGATATATATATATATATATATATATATATATATATATATATATATACATATAAAATACATATAAAACTAATGTTTATTGTAGTTCAGACTAGAATATACCCATATTTTGGTACATTTATTATTTAGTTTATTAGCTATACATCATCGGTAATGTGTAAAATAACTAAACTGTAATTGTTCAACTTTATTTTATAGTAAATAAAATTGAAAATGAAAGAAAAATTTGGAATATTGTTGAAATTTAATTAGTTAACAAAAACTAAAGCCTTTGCCTGTTAAAAATACAAAGTATGTTTCTGTAAAGCAACAACTCAAATTAGTATTATGTAATTTATACAAACCAAAGAACATGCATAGATCGTGTACTTAGGGATCTGGCTGTTAAGGAAACCACTGGAAATGGCCGATTTGGATGACTACTATAATATTACTATATTAAGAGAGTCAAGCACATCCGAGAATACGAGACGAATGGAGACTTGAACGCTGGGTTTTTTTAGCTAGCTCTATATTTTTAACTCCACTACAGAGGATCTATAAAAGAATTTATTAATCCTAGCGGTCCTTATAAGGATAATTGAAAACTATGACCAAATTATTGCATTGTCATCGGTCCTTGATACGTATGCAAGGTTTCAAATTAATCAGACATCTGGAAATTGGTGAAAATTATGCTCAAAGATTCCGTTACATACATAGATACAACCGAAGCTTATAAAAGCGTGTTAAAAAGAATGTGTTCGAATATACGAATGCTGACACACGTACATTTTTAATCAGAAGTTCTTACTTTGAATGATATTTTACTGAATTTATAGAAAAACTCCTGACATTTTATACAATATTATTGAACACATAATTTTTCTATTCTAAATTCTGGTTGACAAAATGGAAATTTATCTTTATGTAATGTTTTACGTTATGATGAATACGAATATTTTTAAATTCGTCTTATTAGTATTGAGGACATTATTAATTAACCAGTCATGTATATTCTATACATAATTAGATACTAATTTAAATTATTGTGCTCTTAAAATTAATCTAATTATATATTGAAACATATGATCTGGTTTTAAGTAATTTAAAGTTTTCTATGTATCACCAATGAGTTAATTCGTTATTAAAATTAAAATAAGTACTTAGAAATTAAAATATTTCAACAGAATATTTTGATCCAATAAATTATAGAAATAAAGTAAATGGAAGGCAATAAATAATGAATTATCGCCCCGAGGATAACGGAGCCATCATAAACGATACACAGCCAGTCAATACCAGAAATTTGATGAATTGCACAATATTCCACCTAACTCAGGTGATATTTCATTGAGTATGTATTGCAGTGAAATTAAATCAATACAATATATATATGTATATATATATATATGTATATATATATATATATATGTGTATATATATATATATATATATATATATATATATATGTGTATATATATATATATATATATATATATATATACAGAAAGGAAAAGAAAGACACAAAAATTTCAAGATGGCAAATAACGGTTGAAACTTAATTTAATTGTTAATAAATGAAATATACCATTTTGGTCAGTCCCACTCTCCTGGGATGAATGACACCTGTTTTTACACCAGGGTCTCTTTAACACTCTTGAAATATTAAATAATGTATCCGTGTATAAATTCACCTTATAATAGAACACAAATACGATTGACGAAGCTAACTCTAGAACACAACTGTTAATAGAACAAATTTTTACTTATTTCCAAATAAAAACAAGCAGTAGTGTAGTGGTTTCTCTTTACGGATTTAACTTTACAATCTTTCATCAGTGTGATATTAAAACTTTTAAACGTAAGTGAAGTTTTACGTACATTAAACTTAGATGTGTATAGATTTTTATGCAACTTGCACGGCGCTGAAGATATATATATATATAGAGAGAGAGAGAGAGAGAGAGAGAGAGAGAATTTACTCCTCTTATTTATTAAAGAAAGCGATTTGTTGTTCAGCCCACTCTACATTACGAGCTTTTAAGTTTCATCGTCGGGCTTTAAAGAAAAACATGCATGAACTAAACAACAATTCCCTCTTACGTAAGACATTCAAACAGTTTTGTCTAATGTTTCATATACAAATCAAATTATAGTATAAAATATGTTTAGCTAACAGGTTTACAACAATAAGAACAACAATTGAATTTTACCCCCTTTTATTATAAACACTTTTTATTATAAACATCAAAGAAAGTTGCTGTTTGATGTTGATATAGAAATATAGCAGAAATTAAATAACTAGTATCAGAAACTAATTAATAGATAAATAAGATTTATGCAAATAAGTCCAGTTATATTATTAAAACATACCTTAGAATGAAACACTGTAATATTACGCTCATAAAATTTGTAAACAATCAAACTTTACTCTTTTACAAACCCTAAAAATTTAATGAAAGTAGCTTCACCCTTCATTCAATAATTATTTGCCTAAACCAATTTGAACATTAATGGTTTTAGTCTACACACATCCATAAGCCATAGTGCTCATGTCCATTTTCAAATCCACGTACTATAAGTTATTTATCTATAGAGAATTCACAGTGTAAAGAGTTAAATGATCTGCAATTCAAGACATAGATGAATAATGTTTATAACTGTGAAAGTAGTCTTAGTTACAGATTTAATATGTGTTTAATTGTTACATTTATGTCGTTTCCTTGAAACATCAGCCTTTTGTACTATTGGTAATGAGTTGTAACATTATATATATATACCATACTTTAAATTGTAAAATTAAATCCAAGAGTGATTAAATTAGTAAAAGTTTACAGGCTTGGGTACTACTTGCAATGAGATGTTTAAACTACACACTAAACCGTACTATAAATAGAACAGGCCTCAAACTAGCTGAAGACTGTCCTGTAGATCGACTTGTCTTATAATAACTTCAATATGATATATTAAATAGAAGAAAAATCATATCATATTTGATCCATTACCATCTATTAACAAATACCAAACCCCTCCAAAGTTAAATGGGGACGAGAGAGAACAGTACAGAACATTTCGTGAATCGTGTCTAGGAACGTAGAACTGTAATTTTGACACCAGCTTATACAGCAGACCAACACAGCCACCCGCCGCCTTTTACCTAGGGAGTCGAGATTAAATATTTACAATTATATTTTACCTGTAACCTTTGAAAGAAAGGGGTAAAATGTAGACATTTTCGTAATTGTTTTGAATTTTAATTTGCAACGTTTTCATGCTACATTAATTTAACCACCACGCTAGTGAAAAGGTTTAATAGAAACTACATACATCAAATACTATTATACCCCGTTCATTATTGCTCCACTTCAACTGTTTAGATGTTTTTTGCCCTGGTAAGAAAACAATAACATTATTCAACTACAAGAGCTTATGTCAGATCACTGGCAAGTTTATTACCAAGGGGATCGCGAGTCCCTGGGCTGTACAGGATTCTAGAGTAATACAAATTAAATCCTGTTCCTTCACCATTTGTGTGCAATAACGGAGTAAATCCTATTCCGCCCAACAGTAACTAAATAAATAAATTTAGTTATACGGTTAAGAGCCTATTCTTAATTAGAATTGTCCGTTTGATTGTAGTAAAACTAACTGGTGAACAAAGCTAGATGAATTACAAGCAAGAGAAACCTCGGTTCCATAATATCTTCATGCATAAATAGACTCTTAAATTTCTCATATTTAGCTAGTTAACAATAAAACTAAAACGATACATCGTTACACTATTATTGGCTAATCTCTCACTAGAATTCGTCAAATATAGTGTATGTATAAATCAATAAATAACTATTGGAGAATATTGAAGATAAAAAGAACAAAAATAACTTTATATTCCCAATAATAGCTGCATTGTAAGTTAATTATTTATTTTGAGTCATCAATGAACATTTTTTATCCGAGTAATCTGACATGAGTTTGCACTACATTACTCTTAAACAGAGAGCTTGTACTCTTATCTCTAAGTTTAAATTTTATTATTCTTTCTCTATAACATTGTAAACTATTAAATACTGTAACAACACATCATGAACAGAGACTAACAAAATAAATATTCACAAAGGATACATATCGTCACAAACGTTGTACAGGAACTGCGATAGATATTAGAGATATGCTCCATTTATTATTTCTGTAAGTTTGCCATGTATTATAGTTTAATCTGAGATGTTAATAGATAGACCTCTGGTTTGTGGCATTATTTTTTCTTCAACAAGGGTCTTGAAATACATGTCATTCGAAGATTGTTTTATTTTAATCATTTTAATTATTATCTTCTTTGTAATATTGTATTTTTTAAACTGGTAATTTTATAGTTTATTAATCTGTATATAGAACAGTTCATACAGAGTGTTACTTTTCCCAACCCATTTAAATATTGAAACAGTTTTATATATGTCATTTTCAAGTGTGTCCATGTCCTGTTATTTAATGGCGGTAATGGATGTTCCATTATCCTTAGAAAAAGGCAACATGTGTACCAATACTATCATACCATGATTGTCCACTTCATCCTGCGGTGGTGTGACATATGATAGTGCTCTTCACGTGACTTTACGTGCTCGTTATTTGTGATCATGCCTTGCATCCTTTACCACTGCACAAAAATATTTCTCCTGTTCAACACTGGGTTCCTTTTCTCCTGTCTGGACTCTAAGCAGATTTTGACTCATTTTCTATTTCTTATTTTTATTTTATTTTTATATCTTTTGCAACGGACTGATTATTTGTTCACTTAATGAAGAGGGTTTTATTGGGTTTTTGAGGATGAATTAAACTCCAAAATCGTTGTTTTAAAAACTTTTACATAAACGATGTTAAATATTCGATTTCGTAATATCACCTCAAACATTCCTTTGTCAATAACAAACTTTAAACACCATACACTCAGTAATTAATATTTAAGAATTAAAATTTAACACGCAAAATTTATTGTGATTACACTTAACATTTTCACTCTTTCGAATACAATCTGTAATCTTTAGAAATAATGTTCATGAATTGTTTTAGTACAATCTTCGATTGTAATATAGTTGCAAACGTATTTAAAACACTCTGCTGATAGCATCTACATACTGAATGTTTCGGCATTTCAATGAGGGATCCATAACCGTATGAAAAGCGCTGAAACAATCACTGGGAGTATGTAATCTGTTAAAACCAAGTAAAAGAACACACGAAAAAAGTGTATTATTATTTTTATCTTGAATAATGTTATCTATTACCGCTGAAAAATCTATTTCTTAGTACTTCGAGGTTGAAAACTTAGGGTTATAGTTAAAACTAAGTACTGATAGTGGCTCAGGCAATATAATACACCTGATATATGTCACCCAGTACAATCAATAGTATTTAATACTGCACTGTCTTTACTACGTACTTAAAACTATAATATGATACGTGTTTATAGAATTTGTTGTCTATACTTTAGGCGTTATGTATCGACCCAGCCCATACTCTCCCGCGTGTAAAGAATAACTCTGTGTTTTAAAAGGAAATAAAGAATGAACAATCATTTTATGGCCATGCAGGCCTATTTTTTTGTAAACAATGAGCTTTCAGGCGGCACATTTGGTTTTGATCATAGCGAGTGCTGCCTTTGTCTTTGTCGACTATCCCAGTTTTCGTTTTCACTGGAACAAGTGAGATTGTCTAAAATGTATTCTGACAAAATTTATTGTAAAACTTACATAACAAGTAGTGTTTGTTATATACTTTATTCCTCTAAACGTAAAATTTTTTCATGTTATAACATAAGTACGAGCGTTGGTCAAAGTATTGAGTTATTTTAAATGATAATTTGGTATTATGATTATTTATTGACATATTTATTAAAAACTATATTTCCATTATGCTAGTATTAATTGTGGGCAGAGGATGAAAAATAAAATATTATATTTCGTTACATTTTCTACAGGAACCGTTACGTTTCCATGGTCTTCTATTTTTATTATGTGTGCTGTTTATACTTTAGAAGGCTTTTAGAAACAGTATAAAACAAATGCAATAAATCACACTTACGCTGTGAAACGTATAGATAGCTAAATTTTTTCTTCTTTATAGGAGAAATCAAAGTTATTTAGTTCTGTCGTATGATTAGTATAATTAATACTCATTAATAAATATCAATAACGTTATTTATGACTATTAAAAAAATTTAACCCTTAAAGCATACAAAGAAATAAAAAAGAATATATTATAACCAAAATTAGAACGTGCCTGCATATTAATTGTTTAGATACATCAGAAATAATACTTTCATGATAAATATAAAAAAAAACCAAAGATTCTTGAATATAATAAATGAACTTGCATATATATTGATATTTTTAATATGCTGGAATATATGTTCTACTCTCTTGTTCACTTGTAAATACCAATAAATACTTTGAATAAATATAAAATTAACTTAAAATAATAGCAATTACGTATGGGGTAAGTTAATTTGAGGGTTTACAGTATTCATATTAGGGATATTTAAAAAACAGATTTATTTAATGCTGCAAATTTGTCAAATAATTACATATGGGTCCCAAATACATTCGGTTCTTACGGATTAATGCATTATTTAATAATTAACCCATTCAAATTACATTCCTTATAACATGGAAGTGAAGTGAACACACAGCTAGACACTTGGCGAAGGGTGACAGTGACAGAGTGGACTGCTTTCTTAGGACCATCGCAAACAAACCAAGGTGGATAAAGATGAAATAAAATATAAATTGTAATCCAAGCTACTTGTTCACTATAAGAACCCGACGGAAAAAAAATTAGAAAAACAATAACTTAATTGAAGAAACAAACCTACACACGAAGGTGCTGCTTCTTGTGGTTCCAAAAAATGACAAGACCAAATCTTTAAATGTAATTTGATTAATTTAAATATTACATGTTATGTTTGAAAATGCTAAAACTAAACTAAAACAATTTACTTTAATTAAAAATGTGTCTGAATCACGGACACACACACACACACAAACATATATATATATATATATATATATATATATATATAATGTTTTAAATTGCGTTAGTGGGAGAAATCACAACCGATCGCCGATCGATATATACTCACAAATATTATCCAATAAAACATTTAATTTGTTGTATTAGGTAGTGCAGATTGAAACTCGCCAATTATAGTATTTGCCTTCAAGATAACCACGATTTTAATCAGCGATTTATTGTTATTTCAGACAATGGAATTTATTGAATAAATTTGACCAAGTACATTTGCTAGGTTACTGAGATTTTTACGTTTTTAATAATCGGAAAACCGTCAAGTTCAAAACATTGATGCAACGTGCAACTATATTAGATAGAGGACATAAATAAAATAACCATACAAATTTTACTGATTGTGAGTACTCATTGTTATGATTTTATGTCCACATCGGCAGCTAAATCTTATCTATCAAATACTATTTACATCGGTTGGCATGAGCATTCTAGAATCGAACCAGGCACATTGTCCCATACATATGGTTTATTTCACGTAAACAATTATAAGTCAAAGTGTCAGAATAGGACTCCGTTACTCACAAGAGATTAGATTAAAACATTAGAGAATTTTGCTCATTTATGCAGAAATTGAGTTCGTGGACCAATTCAAACCCGAATTTTATATCAATAAAATTATATAGTCCTAATTGACAACTAACAAACTTACAGGGCACCATCTCAAGCCAGGACAAAATTATGACTAATTCAAATTAAGGAACAGTTACCTTTTAAGAACACATGTAATGCATAACTATTTATATATTTACAGAATGTACCAGTAACTAGTAATAGGATACATAATGTACATTTATTAAACCGCAAATATAAAGGGTGCGACAAAAAGCGTTTCACAAACTTCTGTAGCTGACAGTACCCATCTGTTTACACAAAAAGTTACATGTGAATATATGTCGACAAATGTGTCTTTTAACCGCCATCCGACATTTTGTATCTTCCACAAAAAAAATCTCTTCAAGAGGTACAAATATACAGATACCAATCTTATCATATAGTTTTTAAAAAAGCATAAAAACTTAAACTAAAGTTGCACCTGGATTACACAAGACTGTTCATTGTGGCGTCAAGAACTAGAAATTCTCCATCAGCACTGTTGAGGTAAGAAATGGTAATTATGTCTCTGTTCCACGATATAATTCATGCAACTAACACCATGTGGCTTATGATGAAGCAACTTTAAATTAATTTAGAAATAAACAATTAGCTTCATTAGAGTCAGTAATAATTATTTTGATACATCCCTGAACCTCTACTCATCGTGTTTAACTAGTTACATTAAAAATAATCACAGTTACACGAATAAATATTCTGTATTTGTTTTTTTATTACCACAAATACTATTTCCGGATAATATTTTTAAATTACATTATCATGCTCAGTATTTTTAAACCTAATCTCAACCAGAATTGTTCATGAAAAAATTAATGAAAGACCATAAATTTGAAAATAATATAACATTTCCATTGTTTTGAAAATTATAGAAAATCTTTTTACGATTAACTCATTGTCTCCTTTACTGCACAAATTTAACAAAATATCAATTTTTTCATTAACATTATATATTTTACAACTGCAAGTACTTTAAAATAAAAATAAAACCAACATTATTAATTGTTTTACAATTTTCAATCATAGTATTTGGAATACCACAGAGATTTGTTAGGATTTTATTCATGCGAATTGTTACAACGATACTATATTTGTATTTGTAATCAATACAGTAAAATGAAGCAACATTAGTAAATTAAATTATTTAGGTCAATAAGATAATTTATCGCTAGAGCTAATCAATAGATGTAAAATAAAAATATGAATACCAATTAATGGAAAATTGTAATTTTATGATGTACGTTTCCTTTAAATAAAACTTTTTAAGTGCAATAAACCAGTGTGTTAACAAGTATTTGTGACTATGACGCATCATTATAGGATTTAGAAGAAGTAAATTAATTAATATGGAAATGAAGATTTTATCCAATTTGAATCAATATAAAGGTTTAATTATTTGTTGTTTAAAAGATTTAAAATATATAAATAACAATTTTAAGGTAAAAATATAAAGTGAAGTATATTATCCTTTCATTATAGTTTTAATTGTGATTTGTATAGATTAATTATGATTTGATTAAAAGGAACAAAATGTAGTCTAAATGAAATCCAGTAAATATATATAAGTACGTGTACTTTGTTATAAAGTGGTCTAACAGGCACTCTTTAGGTTAGTACAGAAATTAATTTTGAAGACAAATATACATCACAAATTAGCGCCTTTAAATGACGTTTGTTTTTTTTTTAATATGAGTAACTGTCTAGTAATTGCAGTTTATAATGTGGAGGCGCTTTAAAAACTTGTATCGTTTATATTCTAAATATAAATTGTATGAGCTTAAATTTCGAAATATAAACCATTTTTGAATCATAATCACACATAACTACATTCCTATCAAACTCTTGATTGACGCAAATAAAAATTTAGCACATTTTCAATAAAAAACATTTTGTTGAGCATGCAATCTCGGGTTTATTATTGTTAGGTACATGCACTGGTGAAATTAGTACAATCTAGGAATGATGGTCAGATATACTATTATCTATTTCAGTTATCTGCTCGTTCTGGTCAAAGTTTATAATAACATTATCAATACCCTTTACCCGAATTCGGCCATGTAACTCCCCTAATGGCCACTCTAAGAATATACCCATTAGTTAAATGTGAAATATCGATGCAGTTTCTTATAATAATGGAGCTAGAAAAGAAGCCCCCACAAATTACTAATCTTCAAGTTTCCCTTAAAAAAATCTTCAAAGCGATTTAAAATCTTTAAATATTATATAACACTCACCTCTTGGGGACCTATATACAGTCAAGATAATTAACTGTAGTGAAGAAATTTAAACAGTCAGAGACTCAAAATCAAGCTCTACATAAGGTCGAGACAGTAACTTGCATTGAATGACGCCACAAACAAAGTCCTACTTTACAAGTGCATACTCACTAACCCTATTGACCTGTGATATACAACACATAGCATCTGTTCTGTAACCCTGAACACAGAGACCTGGTTGGTTTGATGGGTTGAGACAATACTCAGTCAAACAAGCAATACCAACCTTTTTACTAAACAAATTTCGATTTGTCCAATTCTATTAGCAATTGAATCTTGTCTACAATTTCTTGGCCCTTGGCTACCAGTTTATCTTTTCTTTTTAGAAACATTTCGTCTATTTCAATAGAAGTATTTCTTTTGCTATTTTTAATGATTAATTTGGATAGCATGGGTGAGAGCGTCATGCCAAATCCAGTACTGAAATCTTACTGAAATTGAAATCACTCTGAAATGCAATGGTTTAGAATGAGTGTGCATGTTACGATATTAAGTCACGTAGTTAAACATTTTGGGTATACGACCCGATGTGACTTTGTATCTTGCAGACGAGCCCCTCTCGGCACGTGGCCTAAAAATATAGTAGTGGAAATGTTTACAAATCTCGATAGTTAAATTGTAAAGATTAATTCAATATTTGTCGTAAATAATTTCCTAGAAAACATAAATGTGGAGAGACCATGAAAATATTTTGATACTATCATATCATTGCAAAAATTAGGTCGTTAATAACAGAAGGGAATTTTCCACAAAAGCGCCTTGCGAATAAACATTATATCATCCTACATGTATATAATTTCGGTATATTATAGTATAGCGTCAAATGAAATACCACTTTATTGGGCAATATTAATATTTATTGACGAAAAAGTAACATTAAACTAAACATACATTAATATTAATAATATACTAAAGTATAGACAAAGTATAATATGACACTGATGTAAAATCTTAAAAAATTTATTCTAGTCAGCACATTCTTTACATAAACAATTATTTCAATAAGGACTATTAAAATAATTTTGCACTTTTATATATATACGATGGTTTACTGTAGTTGAAAAGAATGAATTTTGGTTATGAGAACCGTTAGATAATATTTTAGAGGCTCGATTAAGAAGGACCACTTCACACTAGGCAGTGAAGACGCCGAACACACTGATTTTAACAAGAGTTCACTAGGTTACACATAATGAGTTTATGAACAGTGCATATTCAAATAAAGTGTAGAAAATAAACAGTTACCTTTGTTTTCATGAGAGGTACATAACCGTAGTCTGCTGTTGTTGAGGGCCAGGTTGTGATCAGTAAGTGTGGAAATAGGCTGCTGTCTTGTAGGCAGGCGTGAAGACGGAAGATGTCCTTCACGGATTCACTCACGCACAATACGACCGCAAACGAATAGTTATTAACACTGTGGCCAGTCCTGTAGAGCACGGTAGACGCGGGTGTCCGGGAGCAGAGACGTTCTGGTAGAGATTGCCAATCCAGAGCACTGACTTTAATGTTAATGTAAATGTACAACAAATAGAAAATAAACTAATATTTTAAGTGAGACAGTAACACATGGGGGAGAGAGTAAGTATGGTCAGCAGTGGCTAGAGAGTACATAAGTGCCCCAGGCGGGACCGAGAGTATGACGAGCAAGCGTGCCGTCGCTTGCAAGGTAGGCAATTGATAAGTCAACCGTTGTGATTGGTTGGTGAGTGTACAGTAAACAGCTGATTCGTGAAACAATGGTTCATTGGTCTGTCACTGTACGTGAATATTTTAATCCAGTAAGGAATGGTATTGTAGGCACTAGGCCGCAGAAAGAGATATAGAATTAATGTAGTATATAAAGTTTAGTAAATAAAGGCAAATATAGAGTATAAGTTGCACAAAAAATATATACATAATTATTGTTCAATAAAAAGTAGCCTTTTCATATTAGGAAATAAAAAACAAGTTATTTAATGCAATAATACTTAACATACCGGCCGCCTTGAATCACCTTGGGATTCAATGAGAGAAAGAGCAACAAAGGCTCAAATTACAAAGGTTATAGGCGGTGGTAGAGAGACAGTTAATTAATTGTAGAAGTGAGGTAAGAGAAACACCTTCACTGCTGGACGAGTGAGAGTTTCCACTTGAGGTCTTGAGATGTACCACTCGAACTGTACCATATTGTCCTGGAGTGACATCAGTGACCCATGCAAGGAGCCAAGAGAGAGCGGGAGTATCCTGATGCACCAGGACGAGGTCTCCAGGTTGGAGGTTGCGGGAAGGAGTGCTCCACTTGAGGCGCTGCTGAAGAGTCTGGAGATATTCTCGCTGCCAACGCTTCCAGATACGTTGGTGCAGCGCTTGAACCAGCTGCCAGTGAGAAAGGCGGTTCGTGGGCATGTCCAGTAAGTTCTCTTCAGGCACGGAAACCAGAGGAGAGCCAATCAAGAAGTGTCCAGGCGTCAGTGGGAGAAGGGCGTTGGGATCACTGGAGAGAGCGGTGAGCGGGCGGGAGTTGAGCATCGCTTCAACCTGACTTGTGAGCGTCATGAATTGAGACAAAGTTAGTATGTGGAGTCCCATGACACGTTTTAAATGGTGTTTTGCACTCTTGATGGCACTTTCCCCCAATTCCACCTTGATGGGGAGCAGCAGGAGGGTTGAAGTGGAATCGAATTGAACTGTCAGCAGCAAAGTCTTGGACTTTGCGCTGGTCAGCCGTGAGGATTTTGTGTAGGGCATTTTTAGCACCTACGAAGTTTGTGCCACAGTCACTATAAAGGTCTGTGCGTAGGCCACGACGAGAAACGAAGCGAGTGAGAGCACCAAGGAAAGATTCGGTGGACAGGTCCGTCACCACCTCAATGTGAACGGCCTTCGTAACCATACAAACAAAAATACAAATATAGGCCTTAATAATGCGGACAGAGCGTAAATTATGGACCTTGAGCGAAAAAGGGGCCACCATAGTCCATGCCGGTGGAGAGAAAAGCTCGGGCTGGAGTAATGCGAGCTTTGGGGAGGTCGCCCATGAGAGGGGCGTTATTTTGAGGCCGATTCTTAAAACATGTGAGGCATCTAAAAATGCGAGATCTCACCACGCTGCGTGCAGAGAGGATCCAGACTTGCTGGGAGAGCAGAGAGAGAGTAAGCTGCGCGCCAGCGTGGAGATGTTTGACATGGACATGGTCAATGAGGAGGTCCACGACAGAGTGCTTCTTGGGCAGGATGCACGGGTGAGACATGTTCGGCGGGAGGTCAGCGTGGCGCAGTCTGCCGCCGACGCGGAGAAGTCCATCCGGACCCTGGAATGGGGCGAGGCGTTGAAGTCTGGTAGAACACGTCTTTCGGTCCCGCAGTAGAGCCAGATCTTCAGTGAAAGCTTCCTCTTGCACGGTCTTGAAAATTCGCGGCTGGGCGGAGTCCCGTTCTGTCTTGGAGAGAGGTCCGAAGTGGCGGTTTGGTGAACGACAGTTGTGGATAAAACGCAAGACGTAGGCCATCACGTGCAACAATTTCCTCCAGGAAGAGTACTGGATGAGGAGGTCCCAAGTAGGCGGTGCTGTGGCCAAGGCAATGAGAGGTGTGGAATGCTTCAGCTCCCCTAGCTCCTCCAGAGAGACCGAGTCCAGGCTGGAATCAGTATCTGGCAAGGCCGAGGAGGGGAGACGCAACCAGTCGGGTCCATGCCACCAAAGGGGATGATCTACCAATTGAGAGGGAAGGATCCCACGGGAGGCGCAGTCAGCAGGATTGGAAGCACTGGGTATGTAGCGCCAGCAATCCACAGCCACAAGCTCTTGAGTTTGCGCCACACGATTAGCCACATAGGTTTTGAGGCGATAAGAAGGTGTATTGATCCACGCGAGGGTCACAGTAGAGTCGCACCAGCAAAAAATAGAACCAAACTTGCGGGTGGGAGCTAATTGAGTAACACAATATTTCACAAGTTGGGCCAGGAGATGAGCTGCGCATAGCTCCAGTCGGGGCAGCGTCACTCTTTTGAGAGGAGCGACGCGAGTTTTAGCCATAACTTGGCTTACGTGCACCGTGTCATTGGAGGTAGAGCGGATGTAGACTACAGCAGCATAGCCTAGTTCTGAGGCGTCAGAGAAACCGTGCAAGTCCCAGTGAGTAGCAGCAGAGTAGGGGATAGCACGAGGAATTGTAATAGTAGTAACGTGCTTAATTTCAAATAAAAAGGCGTGCCATTTTTGGTATATTTCTGGAGGGAACGGATCATCCCAATCTATGCCAGAAATCCATACGAGTTGCATGATATTTTTTGCGAGCATTATACAAGGCGCCAAAAAACCACAGGGGTCATAGACTTGAGAAATGAGACTTAACACTTTACGCTTAGTGGGGTTTTCACAAGAAAAATTTAAATTAAACGTAAAAGTGTCAGTCAGAGGGGTCCATTTTAGGCCCAAAATAGAGAAATGAGGCTCCTGAGAGGGTTGCAGAAAAATTGGGATTTCCCGATGATCTTCAGGAAGGTGTTTGCAGAAGTCTCGGAGAGTTCGAGACCCACTTCCGGAGCTCAAAGCCACCGAGCCGAAGGAGTTTTGGTGAGTTGATCTTGAAGTTCAGCGGCGAGTTCTTCAGTCTCAGCTCCGCAGATCAGGTCGTCGACGTAGCTCTGGTGCTTGAGAATCTCAGCAGCATGGGGGTAGCGGTGACCTTCGTCTTCTGCCAATTGATGTAGCGTTTTGATGGCCAAATAGGGTGAACAGTTCAGGCCGTAGGTAATTGTCGTGAGCTTGAACGTGGACATCAAGTCGGTAGGGTGATCACGCCATAATATCAGTTGAAAATGTTGATCGTCAGGATGCACCTTGATTTGGCGGTACATCTGTCTGATGTCACAAGAGAACACTACGTTCTGAAGGCGGAAGCGTAGAAGAATGTCACAAATATTATTTTGCAGCTTAGGTCCGGTCAACAGAGTGTCGTTGAGAGAGAGTCCGGAACTGGTTTTGGCACTGGCGTCAAAAACGACGCGTAGTTTGGTGGTGCTACTTTGTGCCTTAAAAACACCGTGGTGTGGCAGAAAGTAGTGGGGAGTGCTTAAGTCAGGAGTAGGGCAGCCCTGCATATGGCCTAGAGAGATATATTCATGTATAAAATCAGAATATAAATTATAATACTCCACATTAGTAGGAGCATGGAGCTTGCGCTCGAGTGAATAGAGTCTACTTGCAGCATGAACTTTAGAACTTCCCAGATGAGTACTGGTTCGTGAAAGGGAGGCGGACCATTTATCGACCCTCACGGTCCCTGGAGTGCGTGGTAGAAAAATATTCATCGCATTGAGTTTCCTCTGCAGACCTTTTACTGGGAGCAGGCAGTTCCTCTTGTGTCCAGAAACGCTGCAGAGAGGCGTGGAGGTCCACCTCAGCAGTCGAGAGAAGAGAGACAGCCATAGTAGAGACAGACTGCGTCAGTGGTGTGCAGGGAGCCGTCCCCATCAGCACGAAACCAAAACAGGTGCCCAGGGCGTGAGGTAAATTGAGACCAAGAGAGTAGGTCTCGTGAGTAAGAATATGTGGAAAATAACGCTCCACCAATAAGCACGTCAATGCCACCAGGGAGGTGGAAGGTTGGATCAGCCAGTATAATATTTTTAACCTTATTCATGACCTCCTGAGATATTTGCACTCGTGGGAGGACTACAGTGATTTGTGGCAATATGTGGAACGAGTGCGGGGCGGCAACTGGGTGGCCAGCAAGAGTTTCCACGCCTAGAGTTAAAAATCCGCATGTGTGAGCAGAGGTTTGAGAAAGGCCGGCGACATTAATAGTGGCCGGACTGCGCTGTGTACCCAACAGTTGGGAGGCTTTCTCGCTAATAAAATTTAGCATGCTTCCTGAATCGATTAAGGCACGAAAGACATAATCTTGTCCGTTAGAGGCGGTGAGCTTGACAAGAGAAGTACCCAGAAGAACCGTGGTACTAGGGGCGAGGTCTCGATGCAGTGTGCCATGAGCGTGTAGTGTGGTGTGTTCGGCCGGGCTAGGAGGTGAGAACGCTGTGATCGCAGGCGAGGGGCGGACAGCAGGTGTAGGTGTTGCACTGCTCTGTGCAGGCCGGCCGCCGTCACGGCCGTTCTCCACAACGGGACGAACGCGGTCCGATGTACTAACACTGGACCGTGTTGGCCGATCAGTGAAGTGTAGCAAGGTATGATGACGATTACGACATGTTCGACACGTGAATTTAGACTGACATTCACTTAATCTGTGCGTCCCCGTTCTTGAGGTGTCTTTTGGCCGAAGCTAGGACAGCCATACATTTTATGACCGCTCTGTTGGCAATAAAAACATGATGGGCCTTGTTTATAGGCCGAGGAGGGTGGAGAGGAAGCCGCCAACAAGCTCAGGTTTTTTAAGAGACGATTTGGGCTTATTAAATCTGGGTTTTGACCCAAAATAAGAACTTGAAGCGTTCTTGGGGTCCACAATATTGTCATGTAGACTACTGTCCTCAATGTGGCTGCATTCCAGGTTGAGAAACTCAATTATTTGTTCAACCGAGGGCAAAGTATGAAGCTCTTCCTTTTTTCGAAACTGTTCTAGGCGTGTGACCATCCGATTATCAATCTTGCGTAATAACAAGGCTGAGAGAAGTGGGTTGTTACTAGTGATGTCATTGTTTAACGCTTTAAGTGATTGCGTATGTTTGTGAAAAAGATTAAGGAAAGCACGGATATTCTTTACAGATGTGCTGGAGATGACAGGAAGGTCTAGTATTTGATTTAAATGTAGTGTGAGTAGACGCCTAGTATTATGGTAGCGATCCTTCAGCAGCTGATAAGCGATTGCATAGTTTTGCTCAGTTATATTTAGCGACTTTATCAGAGAGAGTGGTTCGCCTGAAAGCACGCTCAAGAGATATTGAAATTTCATTACATCGCTTAAGTGCGCATTGTTGTTGTGTACGGCTTGTTCATAAACGTTAATGAACGTACAGAAGTCCAAGGCAGCTCCGTCAAAAGTTTTTAATTCCAATTTTCGGTAGCCGGACGTTGACTTGAGGGGAGGCAGGCGGAATAGTTTCGCTTTTATTAGCTTTAGCTTGTCTCTTGGTCTCAATCATAAGCACGTTAGCAGAAATGTAATCAACTTACTCGTCCACGCTCGCTAATGCGGAATAGTTAGGTGTATAGTCGGCATCTACTTTTAATTCCAACTCGTGGCACAAGTCTAATATTTCTGAAAATTCCTGTCTAAGTCTCTGAATAGATTTAGCTCTGACAAGCAACTGCTGAAGTATATTTGGATCGGAAGTCTTCTTAGTTAAATCATAGATACTTTGTATCTGAGAAAAGAGGTGTTCTCGCTTTGCATTAGCCACTTTAAGAGACATCGCCATGTTGAAAGTGTTTGTAGAAAATTAACCAATTTGAGTAAAACTTCAAAGGTGAAAAGTAAACAAAATATTGTCCTCTTGAATTGAGACAGTGATAAAAATAGAAACTAAATTATTTTCCTCTGAAGTATTTTCCCCAAGAAATAAGAAGTATCTAAACAATATAATACAATGAAAAACAATTTAAAAAATATTTATGATACAATATAAATAAACCTTTTAACACTTTTTGTAAACTTTTATTTTTGTTACTATGTACATTTCGAAATCATTGATTTCATCTTCAGATACCAATTGTTTGGTTTTTTGAGGTAAAAACTCAATAATAATGCAATAAGTAAAGTAGGCTCCTATAGGCCTATAATATAGTTTTTGTTTTGAGAAAATAAAATACACTGTTATTATGGAAAAAACGTAAACAAGACAATTTGTTATTAAATAATAAACAACAATTAAGGTTATTGTTGAGCTAAATTCAGCTATAATGTAGCAGAGGCTCTGGAAACATTATGCGCACGTACTACATGTAAACTGTCAGTGGTAAAGTATGGTAGTGTTGTGACAGTAACCATAAACCATGCATACATATGCGTGAGCTATGTTCAAATAGAAATTATAATAAAAAAAATTGTGAGCAGTAAGTAGCTTTTTTTTCTTTTTAAGCTAAGACTAGAATATAGTGTTGACAAAATAAACATTTAATTTTGCAATAAGGGTGCAAGTCTTGCTCAAGGTAAAGTGTCAATAACCAAGATTGTTTATATTTAAGTTCGCGTAACCTGCTTAGAATAATGAGTATTACAAGTAGGGCTGATAAACAACAAGTATTGAGAAGCGGTAACCATTAAACACAGTAATCAGTTCACCTGTGCTGTGACAGTCTGAAAGCTTGTTTGTCAACAAAACAATGCAGTCGACAAAGCAGAGGACAAACAGCTGATATGATCACGTCACAGCTGATATGAGTGAAGAGGGGACTGGAAAATCGATATGCACGTGATATTCACTTTGCAATCGTGAAAGAACCTGAAACCACGCTTTGAAATATGCACTGTATAGAGCTTATAAGAGTTGAGATTGCACTGATATTCACCAATGGACTAAAGTTCTTATTATCCGGCTCGAAGGACCATGAAAAGAATGGATTTTGGTTATGAGAACCGTTAGATAATATTTTAGAGGCTCGATTAAGAAGGACCACTTCACACTAGGCAGTGAAGACGCCGAACACACTGATTTTAACAAGAGTTCACTAGGTTACACATAATGAGTTTATGAACAGTGCATATTCAAATAAAGTGTAGTAAATAAACAGTTACCTTTGTTTTCATGAGAGGTACCTAACCGTAGTCTGCTGTTGTTGAGGGCCAGGTTGTGATCAGTAAGTGTGGAAATAGGCTGCTGTCTTGTAGGCAGGCGTGAAGACGGAAGATGTCCTTCACGGATTCACTCACGCACAATACGACCGCAAACGAATAGTTATTAACACTGTGGCCAGTCCTGTAGAGCACGGTAGACGCGGGTGTCCGGGAGCAGAGACGTTCTGGTAGAGATTGCCAATCCAGAGCACTGACTTTAATGTTAATGTAAATGTACAACAAATAGAAATAAACTAATATTTTAAGTGAGACAGTAACACATGGGGGAGAGAGTAAGTATGGTCAGCAGTGGCTAGAGAGTACATAAGTGCCCCAGGCGGGACCGAGAGTATGACGAGCAAGCGTGCCGTCGCTTGCAAGGTAGGCAATTGATAAGTCAACCGTTGTGATTGGTTGGTGAGTGTACAGTAAACAGCTGATTCGTGAAACAATGGTTCATTGGTCTGTCACTGTACGTGAATATTTTTAATCCAGTAAGGAATGGTATTGTAGGCACTAGGCCGCAGAAAGAGATATAGAATTAATGTAGTATATACAGTTTAGTAAATAAAGGCAAATATAGAGTATAAGTTGCACAAAAAATATATACATAATTATTGTTCAATAAAAGTAGCCTTTTCATATTAGGCAATAAAAGCAAGTTATTTAAGGCAATAATACTTAACAGTAGTATAGCTATGTTTATTATATATGGATCATAATAATAATAATATCATGTACTTATCAATAATTAACAAATAAAGAAATAATTTGTTTGTAATGGAGTTTGTCAGTTTTAATGATCAAAGCGTTAAATACTTTCCTTTTCAGCGGTGTACAATATTATTAATCTATTCTTAAAAATGATGACAGACGATATTCCGGTAAAATAAATCATTTTCCAGTATACCTTAATTACACTAAGAAACACTCTAATAGCAAATATTTTATTAATTCAGTAATAATATCTTAGCCATCTTGATAGTAAAAAATGTATATATATATATATATATATATATATATATATATATATATATATATATATGTATGGTATACATGGTATGTGTGTGTTTGTACAGAGTGTTAATTTGAAAACTTCTAACTCGTATTAAGAGACTTATAGCCTAAGTCAAAAATCGGTAAACGGGAGCGTATAGTACTAATTAGGGGAACAAAAACAACAATATTTTCAAAATTGGGGTGCTCACCTCCCTGTTCCCCCGTACACAAAGTCTAAATTTTTGTCAACCTCAAATTGAACCTCATATAAAATTCTGTATTTTGGTTATAACAAATTGAAATCATCCACTCCGCCTAGTGGTAGCAGCCAATAATGTAATTTATTACACAACAATAAATTATTAGTCTACAAACTACTGTACTACTGCTAATGACAACAAAATTACTCAATGAATACTGGTGTAAATCCTGTGTAAACTTTAAATAAAATGTTCAAATTGGTAGCTAGCTATTGTTGTTCAACAAAAAACAACCTATTTTCACATTGTTGCCTAACCTTTCTAAAAGTTTCTCTGGTTAAGCGTCTGCACTCAGTAGTGATCCTGCTTTTCAAGTCTTGGACGACAATGGACTGTGTTTTGGAGATTCCAAGTGACCGCAAAAATAAGTCTAAAGGTGTTAAGTCTCAATTGATCCTGTTATACCAATCCAGTGATCCGGGTAGTGTGCATCTAGCCATTGTCGCACAGGAAGAGCATAATGTGGAGGAGCCCCATTTTGTTTTCAAACCATTTTATTTTCAACAAAATGGAGCTCCTACTATATATAATAAAACTTAGTTCATGAGTAGTAATAAATAAATTATAATTAATATCAATAATGTTGTTATATGTACGCTTAATGCCTTATATACATTTTTGTACTCATTTGTAAAAGCATTAATGTAAAGATTGTCTGTTAGTAAATTGGTAATTATTACTATAAGATATATTGTTTCGTGACGGGCTTGAAGTAAAATTGACCCAATTATCAAATTTGGCATTAATAACTATTGACCATTGTAAGGAATTCTCCTACCAGGAAACGATATCAGATTCACTCTATATGTAATAATTTTTTGATTAGTAGCATTTCAAATTCATTGCCATATTTAAATAGAATAAGACAAATTCTACAAGAGAGAATTTTCGAAGGCAAATTAATGTTCATGACATTTAATACGTGCATGACATAGTTAGACTTGTTACCTTAAATATGACATGTGTATATGTTTGTGTGATATATTGTGTATAATGCTAACATTAAGGTCACGGGGAATTATTAGCAACATTGCATTTAACTATTTTAATGACATCAAAGTCAGCCTGATGACGTTATAACAAGATACATTGATCGCTAATGCGATATATTTCTACTAGTGTGGTAAGCCTACGACATCATTTTGCATTACCAGGTGTTATTTAATCCTAAAATCTATATTTACATCATACAAAAACGAGAACGAAAAATTCTTTCCAAATATAAATCCTTTAAATTGCGAGATTTTTGAATCATCAACGAATATTAGTATTTTAGTCACAAGGCGATAAAAAATGTACACGAAACAAAATTGCAGTTTGCATTCCAACCAGACATCTGAAATTGCGTCCAAACCTGAAATATTGCACTTGAATCAAATGCATAGGGGCTGCCCCTTGTTCAAATTAATAAACCACTGTTTTCTACACTGTTTACTTATGTAAATCTTAGAGCTGTGTAACAAATGTTTTGACCTAGATGAAAGCAAATTGTTGAGCAGTGAAGTTATTATGGATAATATTATTGACCATGCCATGCTCTGAGATTGTAATAGTTTTTTACAAAATACGAAAGATATAATATGTAAATACGATCAGAAATATTACTCGGTTAGACTATTATAATTATTCAAAGCTATATTTATTTACATATTAAAATTAATACTGACATTCATTATTACCAACAATAAATTGATCTATTACATTTTACCACTAAAATATTCTGCCTGCAGTATGGCCAGACTGAGACAGTACATTATTAAGGAGCTACTAATGTTGAATGTTGCCTCAGGTGAATCAACGTAATATAAGGGACATTTACTTTAAAGACTCAAGTTGTATCAGGAAAACCATATAAGTGGTTATAGCTCCCGCCATCTGTAAAAGAGAATAAACTCGTTAGATAAACAAAAAATGAACCTACTGATAGAAATATCCTTAAGGGTTACTGAGTGGTAAAGTTTCACATGTCGGGTAAATACTACGACAGACAGTGACAGTGACTGTGTGGCCGGTGACTGCAGATTGCCGCTCTATCTCACAATCAGCTGGCCTATCGATCAGCTGTCTGTGCTACGAAACATCCGACTGGAATGAATCGTCAAAGAGACCTGTTGAGGAGAGTGGATATTATGTGTGATGGTGGTCGAGGGAAGATGTCATGTGAGACTGTCATGTTGGTGACGTTGTTGAATTTGATGGAGTGCGTAGTGTGCCATGATTAATACGCACCAACGGCAACATATAGGTATTGCATTTGCAGCTCGGTCTAAGTGGTTGTGTAAAATATTTCACTCAGGGCAAGAAGCTGAGAAACATCATTTTACACTTAGTCCTAAAGGTACGTTTCTGCTTGCTTGCTGTGTGACTTTATATTCATGATGGGTAAGGATGGAGGCATTGCCTCCTATTGAGTTCCCATAAGGAGGGATAGAGGGTTATATCTCGTTAATGTCTCCTTGGAAAAAGAGGAAGCTAGCTTTGTTCCAGCTGCTCCATTCAAAGCGGGCAGTGGTCGTTACTCCCGCATGCCAATGTAAGTAAAAACCTTTAACACTAAGGGATCTCCAACCACTCTAACATGTAACATTCGCAGTAGACTAGACCTATCGATAAACTCTTTCTACCAATTATGTCGACATTTCCGGTTAGTGATAAGCCGAAACTAAATAGCTATAGGGTTGCCCAAATTGAAGTAACACATCGGTTTTGCTGTAACTTGTGCAACAAAGAATGTCCGCAATTACTGTAGATTCTACATACGTTATAAATACCATTAGACACATGTATTACGATGTCTAACAACTCATACTAAAACTATGCTTGTTTATTTTACTACCACCTTAAAAGTAAAAAATATTATTAAGTTTCTTACTGAGGTTAGAGCTTGGTAGTTTATGTTGAAAAATCCACATGCAGAAAGCTCCATTTTATGGTTGGACAACTGGAGTAAAAACTCCTCCAACTGAAACAAGATAGCATTTAATATAATACCTTTATTAAAAACAGTTATTAATATAGTTTTATTAGTGTTAAACTCTTAATAATAATTATGAAATGGTAGTAGGGGATTGCTTATTATTGTACAGAAACACTATATTTATTGTTTTCACACATTTACAAGGAAATTTCTTGTCCAATAAATAATAATATATATGGAAAAAACAATATAAAGGAAAATAATAGATGCAATAGCATTAGTACTCCTATACATAACTACTTAATTAATTTGCCTTACAGACATCAATAACTAGTTCTTGATTTAGTTTAAAGGTAACACAAATTTCTTATTATTTTTGGAATAAACTCAAATAACATGAAAGAAGACCCCTAGTTACACATAGTTAACTGGGTGAATTCGTTTTTATTACAGAGGTTTTCTTATAATAACACATATTAAACTTGGCTTGCCTTCTAATATTGCTAAACCTATTACGCGACAACCGGTAGAAGTCATGAATTTCTATGCTAATCTAAAAAAGTACAGGACTTGTGAAAAGGTGTTATTTCACATAGGAACAAGATTCTTGATACCCTGTCTAATGAAGCTAATATTAGTGACTTTACAATATATACACAAATAATTGTGTGTGTGTTTGTTTATTTACTTTCTAGGCAGTTTAGTACTAAATTAAAATTTTTTACTAAAGAATTCAATATATATATATATATATATATATATATATATATACATATATATTGTTAAGGATATATATTCACAGTAGTATTGAATAAAGACAGCTCTTGTTTACAGAACCCATGGTATAAACATTATAAAAAATACATACCTGTTCTTGTATTTCATCGTCTGTTTCCATGTTGATCAGCCTACAGACAGTGCGTTTCATCTCTTCTGCCTGAAAAATTACTGTCACTTAAAATCTAAGCAAACAAATTAACGTTTCGTAATCCGAAGAATGATCTGTAATAAGAAACACGTTATATTACAAATACGAAAAATTTACATCATGTCTGATGCAATTCTAAAATAATATTAGTTTTAAAGAATATGGATATTTTGTATTGAATAATATGATATTCAGCTAACTAACTAACTAACTATGAATGTCTGCAGCACAAACCGACTCAGTAACGTTTGTGCTCAGATAAAACACCAGGAGCAAGAGAGAAATGTTCGCCAAAGACCAAATTCCTGCATTAATGGTGCCTGTTATATTATCATGATTATAATTGATAACAACGGCTGAGAGAGAGACTACGGTACTGAAGAAAGTCGTGAGTACAACTGCCAAGAGCTGGTCGCCGTAGAAAGCGTTAGCTTCGCGGACAGTGTCACACAGTAGCCAGTAGTCCCGGATCAGAGCCTTTATCCTGCCAGTGGAAGTGTGTCCTTCTGTAACAAATAACATGATTTGAATGCAAGATTACTATGGAAGAAATCATTAACGGTTAATAATAAATTATATATTTAAAGGATTAATAGTCTAGTTTTTTATTCCTTTACTTTTCAGTGATTACAACTGTATATACAAGTCCTATGTTTTATAAAGACTGGTAACAATTATGGGTAGTGAACCTACTTAAATGATTGCTTTCTTAATATTAAGTAATTCAATTCTCTAAGGCACTTTAACTTTTTAAAGTAATTCATACCTTAATATAATGTTTGCTACTATTATTAAAGTGAGGAAGGAAATAAGATTAAAATTATTTTAAAATTTTTAGTATCGTTCTTATTAAATATGTCTGTCACTATTCATACTACCACCCGTGCCTAAAATTATGTGAAACAAAGAAAACAATAATCATGCTAGACCGTGCCAATCACAAGTATACAGAAATAGGACGGATATTTTGTGTTTGTTACCAGCACAGCATCTGTTGTTTTTTTGTACCTCAAACCCTTTTGTTGAGTGTTAGGTTTATGATTTAGAATTATCAATTAGTTTTTTTTAATTATAACGGCAATTAAATCTTCAAAATAAAAAACCGTATAAGTTTTTGGGAATTTAAAAATTTTAAAACAAATACCAGTAAACTTAAAGTGCAAAAGTATGTTTTAAAATAACCATTTAATACCCAATAAATTCTCTCAATGATACTGCGACATTTAAAAATTTATTTATCTCAGGTTCTATACGTTTTTGAACGTATTATACTGGTTTAAAAATTAAATAGTATAATTATAAGTTGGTTTATTGCCATAGAGATTTGAATAACACACGTTTTAAATATTTTAGTATTTATTTAGTTTGATATATGGCGCACGTATAAACCACGAGATTTCGTGATTTCTTGTGTACAGGTAATGTAGGAACGCCCAACATTACTCGGCTGTAGGGTGGCCTGTTGCAGTATTCTCGGGTGAGATTATTTAGAAACTTCCCTAATAATTTAAGAATATTACAAAAACGTCCTGTTTAAATAGATATTACAAGAGTGTTTATTTCAGAGATGCTACAGATTTGGAAGGTGTTCTATTATTGTTTTTCTATTATTACTACTTTATTTTAAAAATGTTGACCAATATAAAATATGTACTACCTATAATGTACATTATTATAACCGGACCTTTGTCATGCACGTCAAAAAAGATATTAGTTAATTTTGTAATATATAAAAATTTAGTGTATTACAAAGTGTATTTTTAATTTACTGTTAAATAACTATAGTGATTTTTACTCGTAAATATTATTCTCTCTGTCCTTAAACAGTATAGGTATGAGGATAAGTAATTATAATTTTGAAAAATATGACATACAATCAAAAAAATATCATAGGATCCATTTTTGAAAGCGTATAAGACAAAGAGCGTTATTTTTTAGGTTTCTTAACTTGATTGTACATATTTTATTTTTAAAATTAAATATCACATTTATTTGAACTTAGTGCGTCCAACATTGAACGAAAACAATCATTGTTATATATACATTTCTAATTTCTTTACTTTAATTGTTGACTCTTTATTAAGTAGCAACTATTATTTTATGAATTTCAATAGTCCCTGTCATTTTATTTTATCAGCTCAATGTGAAGGGTAAAATGAAAGCAGATTCACTATAATTTATTCGTTATACAGTCTTGAATTTTCATTATTTTTAAAAACAATTGTAGAATTTACAATATTACACAATAATATTGATCGTATAATGAGAGGTATCGCTATATATAGTAAGGAAATTATAATTTACTAATATATACTATGAATAAATTTGAGTTAAAAAACATGTACAATTCCTCACCACAAATACTACCTGAGACTAGGATTTGGTAAGGCATCAAACTTCTTAAATTGTTCCTGACTACGACTTCCTCTATCTTGTAGCTCACATTCATGAACCTTGCAGCTATACTCTGAGTTATGTGACTGTAGTGAACATAGAATACACCGAAAGCCCAGATCGTACAGCTCATACAGATGTAAAGAACGTTTCTGAATTGTTGCTCTTGAAAGCTTAAGTTTATCTTTAGGGAATACACAATCCGAAGCAGATTTAAAATTGACATAAGAGCTGTGACCACAATACAAGTGGCAACCATCTTCATCGTGGCGTTTGCGCTTTTTGAGGTTAGTTTCAAGTTTCTGTTGAACAAATCGAGAGCATAATGGATGCGAACAAATCTCATGTGTTTTCGATTGTAGCTGAAGAACAAGACAAGTATCATAGCCATTATAGATATTCCTTTCACCAACACAAATATCATGAACAATTTGTGTTCCTCATGCACGAATTTTGAGCCTATTGTGACCATCTCATACCATCTGTATGCCCATAGCATTGATGTCAAAAAATTAAATGAAACAAGACTAACGCTCCACAGTTTTGACGTTGGGGTAGAGCAAAGCTGTTTCTGTCCATCTGATCCTACAGTACATTTCAGTGGAAATCCTCCAAATATTTGACAAAAAATATTTACATGTTCTGGCCAATCTTCCATTTCTCAGTAATGGGTAATTATAATCAAAGGAATTTGTCAAATTTCAGAAAGAAAATATTATACCTAAAGATAAAGTGAGTCACGCTCCCATTGATCGTAAATTACAAAAACTATACGTTACTTACTGTAAAAAAATCAAACTACAATAGTATTGTTTGTTTTTGTATCTCTTCGTGGTGTTGGGGTAAAGTTAAACATGAGTTGATAGCTTAAGTTACAGTATTACCATTATTTAATACCCATGATATATATTACGAAGCATAATAACACTTGTTAGCCAATCTCTCATTTCTAAATACTGGATCCATACCAGAAATTTTGTTAAGTTTAAGAAAACCCTGTTTATGGTAAACAATCATATTTTATTTTTTAACAGTCGAGTATCAAAAATATTTGATTATCACTTGACCTGTGACGTTAAATTTTAACCTTCATATATTAACCTTTCATATTTTATTGCCCCGTGGTTTTGAGTGCTTCATTATAAAGGTAACACGGGGAAATGTTGTAATGAATGTAATAATTTATTAAATCTTGATAAAAATTACAAACTGATGTTTGCTTTTGATTTAATTACGTGGTACCAAGAGCCGTTTATATACATTTTAAAATAGAGAACGTCTTTTGTTGTATATTATAACCTACTAAATTGTAACGCATAAAACAATGTTTCCATTTCAATAGCCACGCGGTATGAAGTGCCTCGTGCTTACTATCAAGTTTAAAATAGAAAACTTGTAATATGGTATACTGTGAATTGTTAAATTGTAACACAACAAACAACACAAAATATATGTTTTCCTTTCTATAACCACGTGGTTTGAAGTGACTCGTGCCTATTATAAAGTTTAAAATAGAGAAATTTGGCACACAATGATTTACTACATTGTAACCCAATAACAATACAAACAATATTTCCATTTCTATAACCACATATTATGAAGTACCTTGAGGTGATTATAGAGTTTAAAATAGAGAACTTATAGTATTGCATATAATGATTTACTAAAATGTAAACCAATAAACAATACAATAACATTGTATAAATTTCTATAACCACGCGTTGCGAAGTGCATCTTGGCTATTAAAAATTTTTTAAACTCAAATTATTATCGCATACTGTACTTTATAAAATTGTAACCCAATAAAAATTACAAATATATATATATATATATATATATGCTTTTATACATCTATAAAGCATATATAAATATGCTTTTAATATCAATTTGCAACGTTTCGACTCACTACTCAATGGAGAAGGGCGGGGTGGTATCCTGAATGATAAGTTTTACGGTCTTACAAATATAAATATAACGGTCCACAAGTTTGATTTAATTTTTAATGAGTCAACCCGTTGACTGTGTAGTGAAGAAGGGCTGTATAACGGGGAAGTACTCCCTTCACAGTGAAGTTGGTTGAAGCAACTCGAGAGACCGATTATTGTAGTTACCCGTGAAATTTGGGGCAAGTTCAGTAATATACACAAATGTACATGTGCCTAAATTATTATTACTTTTAAGTCAGATTTTAAATCCGAATAATAAATTATAAAATCAATAGTAAGGGATAAGAAACGTTATTTCTAAAATAACTAAACATAAGCTCTAAAGACTTCGTTTTGCTAGGTTATTGCACAAATAATTGTTTCCAGATAAATTTAAAATTGGAATTGTACTTTAATTTATTAGCTGTAACTGTGTAGCCATTATTACCAAACATTTTGGAAAAACTCTTAATTAACACTAAAATTAATGTTTTAAGACTACCCAAGGTCAACTTGAGAGACTTTCAAGTGACGACAACGAACCTTTTCATCTTATCTAATACCACACAATATAACCAAAACCTTCTAAGTTAATCTCTCTATAAATATTGTACACAAGAAAGTTAATCTTACAGCATAAAAGGGGTAAAATCAGGTTGGATACACAATCAATTACATTTATAATAACCCTTCAATAAACGAATTAACGTTAAACAATATATTTTAACGTCAAGCAATCATGACTCAGCAACTAATATCTGCTGTGTAGCCACCGTAGTGGAAGAAAGACATTAGTCATTATAATTATACAATGCTTACAACCATACAAGCTAAATACAGAAGACACTTATACATTTTTTTCTGATGCTGACCCAGAAGATGTCATTGACGTACAAACCAGTGACTCAATAATAATGTCCTATAAGTCTGGTATATCCAGTCTGAAAAAAATGTTATTCAGAGAAATTCAAATGAATTACTTATTTATTGCTACTAATAATTTTACATGTCAAATAAAAAATGCGTGACACAACTATATTTAAAATACAATTATTTACATTAATTATTTAGCCTGCGGAAATCTTGATTTTTTAATAACTGAATCTTGTTACTAGAAATATTTACAGATAACTACATATTTATAATAAAACATTGAAACTCAACACACTAGTATTTTACTACCAGAATCAATTTTTAAATTACAACACATGTAACTATTCATGCCTGAATAAACTGCACCAAACTGTACCAACGGTACAAAATATATTTTAAAGTTTAAATTTAGAAAAAAAGGTAATGGTATTTCATAAATAAGTTTCAAGACTTTAAGTCGGTAATAAAGCATTAAATTTTGAGATATCTGGTCTCGGTTTTTGTAGGTAAGAAACAAGAAATTTAAGTGGAATTCTTCTAGCGCCACATGACGGTAACTTCTGCTCTAGTCTCATGATTCACACATTCAAAGACTCTGGAGAAGTGAATAAAAAACTAAAGACATGTCCTCGCTCCTCGATGGATTTACATCGATAACAGTCTAAAAATGGTTTTCATCGTCAATAGTGAATTATTTATCCTAAATCCGAATAGCTCCAAGTCCAAAATATGATAGGTGTCTAGAAAGTTTTCCAATCTTTCTTAGAAGCCCTTTTTTAAAACATTTTGCTAAATACATGAAGGATTGAAATTGGTTAATAATTGTTTGTTTAATGTGGGTCAACTGTTTCAAAGATAGAACCACTATAGCTATTATACTTGTAACAGGGATGTTTCCTGCTTCAAGCGAGTGATTTATCAGTTTAAAGTGGGTCCACTGTTTCAAAGATAGAACCATTATAGCTATTATACTTCTAACAGGGATGTTTCCTGTCTCAAGCGAGGGATTTCTCAGTTTATTGTGGGTCCACTGTTTCAAAGATAGAACCACTATAGCTATTATACATCTAACAGGGATGTTTCCTGTCTCAAGCGAGGGATTTATCAGTTTGGTAGGAGATGATACCGAGTGCCTACAGCACTCAGCCACGTCGTCGTGATGATCCGTCATTTTTAGCTGAGCCACTTCAATGCTACGGATAAAAGTGTAGATTAATCTTTAATACACATATTTTAGACTATTTCAATGTTTGACATATTGTACAGTTTTTTAGATTCAATGATAATTTCTAAAAAGGATATAAAATTATCACTTTGCGTGTTAAAATATAATAGATAACGAACCATGCAGCACTAGAAGGATTTTTTATGCAATAAAACCTCAATCTACATAATATATCCTGCTTATCTTGGTATTTTATTTAAGACGTACTTTCTATTTGTACAGTTCTCATGTTTTAAATAATAATGTTAATCGATATTAAAAGCTGTATTACCTAATTAAATGTCCCATGCAACCTTTTTTGCGTGTATTGATTCATGTTAATACACAAGTTGCTTATAATGAAACACACGCAGAAACAAATCCGGTTTGTATTGAGCAGCTTATTCTTGTAAAAGATTTTATACGATTTTAGGCGGCCATGGGTTACACGTCATAGTTATAAGTAATGATATATTTTGAAATATTTTAACAGTGGTTATAGTGTATAGGTAGTTATGATTTATTTTACAAGATGATCTTTTAAATGACGAAGACATATTACTTGTTTTCCAAAAGCACCTTTTTCTATAGTACTTTTTGAGCAGTGTTAGCAAATTTCAAATATAAGTAAGCAGACTATTTTGATGAACTCGGATGTAGATTAAACGTGTGCCCTCAATCTTAAAATGCGTATTATTATTTAGTTCAATTGTTATACAGGCGTTCTTGCTATTTGGTTGTCTCAAAGTATCAATCAAAAACCTTTTTTTTCTTTTTTTTTTACTTTTCTTAGCTTGGAGATTGTTGTGGTACTTTTTAGAAAAGTTCTATAAAGACCCGTTAGATAATTATCAGTACAGTATATCACACTCTTCTTGTATATAACCGAAATAATAAGTAACATATTCTCCTTCAACTAACTTTTCCTAGGTACTAGAAAGAAATAGTTTGGATGTAGTTCACTGATACCTTGTAGGTCGATGATCCAGTTCTCTCACCATCTCCATACATTAAGTTCGGAACTGCTCAACGTCGAAAACAGATCTTGAGCAGGATTAACCACCCTCAATGTAATTTTTGTAGGGATCCCACTCGTAAGATGTGATTATTTTTCTTTGTTTGAAGGTTATTTTTGACGATGGAAGGTTATTTTTGTTTTCCTGTAGAATAAATTATATACACGGAACAAAACATTTTCCGTCCCTAACTATTTGTGTTTTTTCACGTAACATACCTGTCCTGATACTGACTGGTCATCCCCTCTCTAAGTACTGCCCCATCGTTTGTAAGGCTCATATTAGCACCCCTAAACTCCGAAGGGAGATTGATTCCAGTTGCAACACTATTTCAGGCCTCTCTCTCTCAATGATGTCCTGATGATAAAACCAACACTTCAAAATAAGATCTACGATACTGTCATCCAGATAAGAGTCTAAAAAGTGTTGTTATCATGTGATATACAATACATATTTATCGTTTTGAAAGTGCACCTAAATGATCAACTCCTTCAGCTCATATTTTCATGTTCGGATCTCTCTCTCAATCCCTCTCTGTCTAATAGCTAACAATGGTGACCTGTTGTATGAACATTTCTCCCTATCACATGTATGAGGTCCAAGATGAAGATGCACGCTTCCCCTGTGCAGCCGAGATCCTCACACATCAAATTTGTGTGGTTGACATCACAGGTGTTAACAGTTTCTAAGAAGCAGTAGGGTTTCATGACTAACCAAATTCTGAAGCTAGGACGCTCCCCAAAACTTCCATATGGCTTTTTAATGATCACTATGAGACTCCTGTCTTATTAAAGCAGTCAGATGATCCCCACTTCTCTATTAGGCCTACAGTTATTTCTCTCAAAAGTCACTCGTTCACTTACAACATACTTCTCCTTTGATTCGCCTAATAAACGTAAAGTGATTAGCCTTATATCCCGCTAAGCACTTTTAAGCATTCGCGGATTAAAGAACCGAGAAATGAGAATCCATTTTCGACTTATCGGGGAAGTTTTCGACAGTGATTTGATACTTTTTACTGTAAACGTATTTACATAAACTTTGTACACATATCTGTCTGTTTTAACTCTTAGGTGCTCGTCTTGAAAGCGCTTTAAACCTATCACTGTCTATTCGAGGGAATCCGCAAAAATATCGCGTTAATTTTAAATACTTTTTTTACATTCTGTATTATTTTCCTATGCAGATGCTTAAGATTAACCTTTTATGGTTTCATAGCTAATCTCGGAAATTCCTGGTAATCCATGATAATTTAATGAAGATTGCCATCATCATGAAACTTTTGTAAAAATATTAGTTTAAGTAAAACCTAATCAAACATTGCGTTTTAATGGACTCAAATATACAAGATTTATTCTGATCTATTTACCTTAATTTCTATGTGCTTTCTTAAGAAGTTTTTTTAAACTTCAAATTAAAAATCTATTAATTCATTGTTTGTATTAAAAGTTTTTAATTTATAACTATACATAATAGCACTATCTTATTAATATAAAGTATTACAACGTTTAACGTCATCACATTACATGTGCTTTAAGAGGATGGCTTCTTTTGTCGTTTACAATATTATTCCATAATATATAGTTGTTTTTAACTGTAAACTTAAATTATACTAACTGTGAACGAAATTCAAATTCTTATTCTTTGAAGTCAATGTAAGGCATCATCTCAAAAGTGAACTTGATACAGGTTGGTTTTCAAACTTCCTTCTTAAAATTGGAAATGGGAGTGAGAGTTATAGAAATGGTAAAGTGCACATTCCAAACAGTATATGTAGAGTTGTCATGGATCCAAACAGTACATGACTTGCATATAATCAATAGTGCATGAAGAAAAGAACTATTTCTACACAAAAATAAATTAGGGTAAGCATTAGTTGTGCCAACCTCCTACTGAGATAGTCAAAACTCAAAAATTCAATCTATGGACTGTATTGTGAATGTGAAGGACACAGTTATCTATCCTGTAGAGTTTCTCATATATGTAGGTAGAGACAATCTTGCATTCCACCTCACAAACTTCAGTTCAAGGATGTCCTCCGATTATTATTCAGCTTTATTTAACGAAACTTATAATGGTAGGGATGGTAGTAGAATAGTGCTTATTGAGACTTTGCGTTAAATCCAATCGTGCTGCATGAATTACAAAATTTTTAATTTCAATGAGTCCCACTACCTTTGTAAGATAACTCTTATGGATAGTTCTCTTAGCGAAGGAACTACCATGGAAGTTACTGCATTTTCAAAAACAAGGGGCTTTTCTGAGTTTGCTCCTAAAATGAAAAATGACGTCCCCTTGTATTGAAAAACATATTTAGAGTTTTTTTTTAGATTTAAGGTAAATATAGTAATGTAATATGACAGTTCTACAATGGACTTTTTTTGAAGTATTTGAATTTGCATTACATATTAAATTCATAATTATAATTCTTTGGTAACGAATGGCTTGAGCGGCTCTTAAAAACAGAGTAAAAGTAGTATTACCTATTGGAAAAGTATTTCATGTTTATGTATTAGAAAATCAATCCTCGTTCTATTATTTTGAACATTTTATCCTCAAGTTCAACATAGTGTGACGATGGGTACCCCCCTCCTATCGTCGGGGCCACGAAAGGAGGGATGGAGTGCGGAGAACGAGTGGACAGCAGCGGCAGTGTGGTGCGAGGTGTGACTGTAGACGACAGCGATAGCCACACCAGGGGTCCTATGTGAGCCGCCTTCCCCGGTCGGGTCGTTAGGTCGGGCTCGCGCTTTTTGTACGTCACAAGTTTGTCGGTTAGGGTTGATCTGCGAGTTAGATAGGAGTGTAGTCGCGTCTGGAGCCAGTTAGCGGCTACATTTGTATTAAACATCGGTTATACAGCAGTTTAAGTGTTTGTTCCTTCCACAACACCCCCCCCCCGGTCATCACCCGCCGTGTTGAGGTGGACCTCAGCACACCAGCCAAGTGAGTCAAACTTTCACCCCCTTGTGGCGGTATACGTCACAAATTAGGTAGAGGCGCCGGGTACACTAGACCCACGTAAAGACCGAGGACATGGGTGGTAAGAGGTGCTGTACGTATATTTGTTTTTCCTATTCTGTAGACCAACCTTAGGTTAAATTAGTAAGATCGGATCAGTAAGGACGCCTTTGCCAGATGGAGAAGAGTTAGACTATAGTAATGAGGTAAGGAAGAGTGTATAAAAAGAAAGAAAATATTTCAACCCGACAAGACCTAAAATTAGATTAATAACAGTTTTGAAGTTCCATGTTTTTCTAGGTAATTTAAGTAGTTTTAGTGGGTATAAGTGAAATTTTTGAGACAATATCTAATTAAGAATTTTGTAGTATTTATGGTATTCATGGTTTAATATGCGAAGAGGGAGATATGAGTATGTAAGATTTTCAGAGATATTGTTGTTAATAGTTGAAAACGGTTGGTTTGACAAGTTGTATGCTCTGGAAAGGAAAAGAAGAAAACGTGTAAAGGATGGCTATATTTGAAAAAAAATTTTGGGGTTATAGTGCAAGGAATTTATTGGTGTAGTGGAGTTTTGTGTTAGTAGTAGTGGGATAAGTAGGTTTTTTTTTTCTTCTTAATATCGTGGAACAACTTAAGGTTATTGAAAATAGTGGTAGAATTGTAATGCTGGTAATGAGAAAAGTGTACCGAGTTTAGTGAAATTGTTGAAAATTTCTGCGTTGATATTGGAAGTGTAAAGAGTGCGTGGATGTTTCCTGCTGTGAGGTTGACAGTCAAGACGAGGAGTCACAGTAGAAACGAGGCGCGTCCTGAAGAGGAGTTTCGGAGCTTAGACACGGTAGAGGAAGAGCCGCCCATCGTTGAGGAATGCTAGCCCAGAGTACGAGTGCGCTCAAAGACCAAGGACCGGTAGTGAAGCCGAGACATCACTTCAGGAGGAGTCGTCGGGATAAATATTTTTTTAGAAGCTGCTATTAGACCAGGTTCGGCTGCATCAGAGGCTCAGGCAGAAGAAGAAATCGACGGCACCATGGCAGAAGCAAGAGGACTCACTATCATTCCATGGAGGTTCAGAGGAGGTATTGAAGAGAACGTTGAAGAGTATCTGACGCAATTTTATCGAGTTTCCAAAGCCAATGGATGAAATGAGAAGAAGAAGAAGGTCATCTTGCCTTGTTACCTAGAAGCTGCTGCACTTACATGGTATGAGAACATGGAGGGAACGATGGGAGACTGCATAACGTGGGCACAAATCAGGGACGGTCTTAAAGAGACTTTCAAAGGAATAACCTGGGAGGAGCAGGTAGAATATCGACTACGCATGAGAATGCAAGGTGAGATGGAGCCGGTCGAAGCCTATGTGCAAGATGTGCTAAACCTGTGCCATAAAGTAGATAACGATATGTTGGAAAGAAGCAAGATAAAATATGTATTGCGCGGATTGAAGCCATCCTTGCTAGAGAAAGTTATGGTGATGACAAACGACTCGTTGGCAAATTTGATGACCAAAATCAGAAAAATAGAGACCGCTAGATTTGTGATTGTGAGAGTGGATCATTTAATGACTGAACCGCAACGAGCCAACAGTTTAGGACCAGCCGTTACCAATATCGTTGGAGAAGGGACTAAGGTGAGAACTCTGGAAAATAGAATAGAGAACCTTGCATCCGAATTTGCGAAGCTTGGCATCCAGCTAATGGAGAAGCGAGAGAACCAACAGCGGTCGAGGGCGAACGAGAAGACCGGACACGTGACTAGAGGGTGAGAGAAATCAACCGGGACAGCGCTGAGGAGAGAGCCACTGAATGGATGGAACCAAAGAAGAGGTAGAGGTGGTTATCGCCAACCCGGAAGAGGAAGGACAGGCGACGGAAGAGTTATCTGCTATCAGTGTAACCGTCCAGGTCACTATGCTGTGGCTTGCCGTTCAGGGAATCAGGGAAATGAGAAAGGGAATCGCTAAACCAGGGAGCGAGTGATTCCGTCAGAAGAGGCTCCCAACCAATTAGAGGAAGGCTTGACAATCGAAGACTCTCTGTCCTTTGTCAGGAGCATGAGCGCCAAGAATGGCATGAGACATGGAAACGATATAATCGATTTTCAAGGCCTAGGTATGCTCGTGAGGCCTATGCAACAAGACATCCTGTACCAAAGTCAACTCCTCAAGCTGAGACTAGCACGGCGAAAACGGTGGGAGTGTTAGAGATAAATGGAAAACTAAATCAGAAGATCATGTCGATAATAATAGACACTGGTGCATGTGTAAGCTGTGTCGACGAGAATTTGATACCTCAATTACGAGAGAAGATTAGGCCTGTCCAGGGGGTCAATGTAAAGACTGCAACAGACGAACCAGTACAAATTTTGGGCCGTGTGGAAATTCTTTTGGAAATCAGTCATTGTGTAATGGCGTTCCCTGTGTTTGTGGCTAGAGGAGTAGGGGATTGCTGCATTATGGGCAACGATTTCCACCTGAAGTTTGGTAAAATGATTGACTTTGCAACAAAGAAGGTATATGTCACACTAACCAACAGGAGAATGATTTCGGCTGATTTCCGAAGTGAAGAGAGAGATGACAAGTGTTTGTGTCCCCCTCCAGACCCATCATGGCTGGATCATATCCAGTTGGGAGATGGACAAGAAAAACAAGCCAAAGTGGTATGTGAAGATTCAGCTGAACTGCCATGTCGCCTCGAAGTCAAAAGCTTTTGCGAATTAAGTACGAGGGGTCTTTGCCTAGTATAAGAGTGATATAGCCGAGGTGAGAAGTGTTCAAAGAGAAGTCGGTACTTGTACCATGTGGCCTAACTCATGATACTCCACCTGATCAGGTGCTTGTAATGAACATAGCGGATGACAAAAATTGCCTACAGAAAAGAGAAATACTAACTGAAGTATATAAAGTTTGTGAAATACGAGAAGAACCGACGATTGAAGTCAATGGGACAGAGCGAGACGAAGACGAGTTTGAAGAGCACAACATTGATATTAATCCCCAGTTATCTGAGGACAAACGAATAACCTTGCTTAAGCTGCTTAGGGAGTTTCGAGATCGTTTGGCCTGGAATAAATCTCAGTTAGGGCGGACGAATGTGTGTGAGTTAGATATTCCACTCACAGACGAGACTCCAATCCACCAACCTCCTTACAGGGTGTCACATCGTGAGAGAGAAATTATCAGAGAACAGGTGAATGAAATGCTAAACAAAGAAGTTATTCGAGAAAGTAACAGTGCCTATGCATCTCCTGTTGTCCTTGTAAGAAAGAAAGATGATACTTGGCGTTTTTGTGTAGACTACCGCCGCTTGAATCTTCAAATAAAGGAATATAGCGTACACCTTGCCCTTGATCAGGAAAATACTTACATACTTAAATGGATGCCAATGGTTCTGCACCTTAGACATGAATTCTGGTTACTGGCAAATCCCCATTAAGAAAGAAGACAAACACAAAACTGCTTTCATAACGGCAGATGGCCTATGGGAATGGAAATGCACCCCTTTCGGTCTTAAAACGAGCCCAGCAGTATTCCAAAGGTATATGGACCAAGTATTAGCCGGTTTGAAGTGGGGAATCTGCCTAGTATATTTGGATGATGTACTAGTCATGGCACCTGAGTACGATGTAATGCTGGACCGATTGAGGAAGGTGTTCGGGAGGCTGAGGTCAGCGTCCATGACTCTCAATCCAACCAAATGCTCGTTTGGATATAAAGAAGTTAAGATTATCGGTCATACGGTGAATGCTATGGGCATTAGACCAAATCCTGACAAGGTTCAATCATTACGGAGTTTTGAACCTCCAAGACGCCTGCGAGCTCTAAGATCGTTTTTAGGAATGTGTAACTACTACAGATGTTTCGTCCCGGACAAAATAGTGGGACCTTTGGTTAATCTCACCAAAAGGAATGAGCGGTTTCATTGGGGACCAGAGCAAGAATGGGCTTTTAGCGAGTTGAAGAAGCGATTGACGTCACACCCAATTTTAAGGCATTTCGACCCTGCGCTACCTATTGAGTTGCATACGGGCGCAAGTGATCAAGGAGTTGGTGCAGCACTTATGCAGAAGGACGGAGAAACTGTACTAACCGTAGCCTATGGTTCCAGGAGGTTATCTAAGGCTGAGCAAAAATATACCACAATAGAGAAGGAGTGTATCGCAGTTGTCTGGGTGACACAACATTTTCGGCAATTCTTCTGGGGTCAGAAGTTCACTATTGTAGTAGACCACCATGCCCTGTGTTGGCTAGACAAGAACAGGGACTTATCAGGTACATTGGGTCGTTGGGCTCTTAAACTGATGGAATTCGATTACAAGATTAGACATAAACAGGGAGGACTCCACGTTGTGCCCGAATGTTTGTCAAGAAATCATGAGAAGAACGAAAACCCCGAGGACTAGGAGAAGACTAACACTATTCCTATGTTAGCCTTGGAATTGAAGGTTCTAACTAAGCTACAGAGTGAGGATGCTGTATGTAAACGGATATTAGAGGCGGTCAAGAACCCGGAAGGAGCAGCAAGTGCAGACCGACGGCTGGCAAGGGGTTTTCGAAATTGAAGACGGGTTGCTGTATAAGAATAACGTTGCCCACTTGGGGCATAAGAAGCTGTTAGTTGTTCCAGAAAGCATAAAAAGGAAGTACTCTTCGAGTGCCACGACAGTCCGTTAGCGGGAGGACATCTAGGGGTTAGTAAGACGTTTTTCAAAATCAAAAGTCGATATTATTGGCCTAAAATGGTTAAAAAAAGTAATATGTGAAAACTTGCCCAGACTGCCAAAGTCGCAAGACTCCTAAACAAGGAACTGCGGGATTATTACAACCAATTCCAGTAGGACAACCATTAGATACCATAGGAGTGGATTTCTTAGGACCCTTTACGAGGTCGTCCAAGGGAAATATGTATATCATAGTAGCAATCGACTGTGCTACTAAGTGGGCAGAGGCGGAAGCGACGAGAACGGCTACTGCAGAGACTACAGCAAGATTTCTTTTCAACAAAATAATATGTAAGTTTGGTTGCCCAAGGAGAATTTTATCAGATAGGGGAAGAAAAATTACTTCGACTATGGTGAATGAACTACTGAAAGGATTTGGAACACGTCCAGTCTTTACGACTGCCTATCACCCAATGTGTAACGGGTTGACAGAACATTTTAATGGGACATTAGCTCAAATGTTATCAAACTATGTTAGCACTAACCAGATTGATTGGGACTTATATGTAAACCTGACCTGCTTTATTTAAAATACTTCCATACAATAGACAACCAGACATACTCCCTTTTACCTAATGTATGGGCGTGAAGCACGACTTCCTATAGATGTGTCCCTTCGTCCAGACACTAATGAAGACCCAGAGGCGGAGAAGATACTGCAGAGAGTCCAAAGGTTTCGTGAAGACGTACAGAAGATAATCAGTCAGGCACACACGAAACAGAAACAGAGGTTGGACCAGACACATCGACATGTGGAGTACGAAAAGGGAGATCTGGTTATGATCTAGACGCCTATCCGGAAGAAAGGAAGGTCAACGAAATTGTTACATCGTTGGTATGGCCCGTACCAGGTTGATGCCAAGCTGTCCGATGTTAATTACCAGATAAATGTCAACAATAAGAAGAATAAGCTACCATACTTGGACACAGTCCATGTCAGCAGGATGAAGCGCTACTACCCAAGGACATAGTTAGATCGTAGTAACCTAGAGACTAAGTACATATGGTCGTTATAAAAGAAAGAAAGTTTAATACATGCCTAGTGCACATATAAATTGATATCAGTGTAAAATTTAACTAAGTCTCATGTTTATATTTTGTTGTTAAATATTCTAAAAATAATGTATAGGAATGGTCAGGAACAATGAAGCACGACGTGTCGACACGAGGCTGAGGCTAAAGAACTGTAAACGCTTGGTCAGTGAGTACAATGTCCGTGTTGAGAGGAGAGTGCCTATTTTGGGTATACAGAACGTTCAGTGTGTGACGAGTTTCGGTGTTGCGTGAACCCGAGCTAGGTTAACGATAAAACATTATAGGTGTTGTATTAGTTATTAGTCGAATTTGCCTCTTCTAGCTATTTTTTACTTTTGTAGTTCTATCCTTTGTTTGCTAGTGTTTCAAAAGAATTCTTGTGCTCATAGTATTTGTGTTGTGGAGTAGAGGTGACCAGGGTTATAGTGAAAATACCCATAAGGATGGAATACTTACCAGAGGTAACTTATCTAATGTTGTTAGTTATAGCTGTGGCAGCAGGACCGGACGGGGGTACACGGGTTCCCATATCCGTGACTACAGGGGTTTACTGGAAGGAGTTGGAGCAGGAAATAGTGTATGAGGCAGCGGTACCGTTGAAGTATAAAGGTAAGCTGCCAGGAGTGGATATGGCGTACCTGCCACGCCCCGAAACGAATGGTTTTTGTGGAAAACAACTGAACCACGCAAAATGCATATTGCTTTCCTGGATATTACATGTAGATAAGCAGATTGGTAGGAGGTTGTCCTGGCTTAATTCCAGTCTGGCTGCTGATACTATGATGCAGAGTGATGTACGGCGAAAGAGAAGTGTGAAATTTTGTGGGTAAATTTGCGCATTGGTGCTGTGGAATAGTAACAAATCATCAATTAAAGCCACTTATCACTAATGAAATATCTATGTCTAAGTTTGAATGGGGCCTGGATGAGCGGATTATCGAGGCCTTTTTAGAATTAAATAATTTTAGTCTTAATATGAAAAATTACAGTGAACAAGTAGAAGTGACATTTGCACAATTAGTGGACGTGGGAGTCAATATAACTCAAGTTCTTTTTCAGAAACAGGTTTCCACAGTAAACCAGAACAACGATAATAAGAGTTTTAGTCTTTTACAGCTTAGTACACATCATGCAATCCGGCAGTTGCAATTTCTTCAAATTATGTCTAGGTTGGAGATTTTGAGTCAGTGCAGAGAAAAGAAATTACCTACTTTTATGGTGACTTTGGATAATCTAAATTCTTATTTAATAAGTTGTCCAGGGCCCTAGCAGAGGACGGCTACGAGTTGTCAGTTCCGGTAGAGGAGATAAGTAAATATTAAAAATTAGAAATTGTTTAATGTATAATTTCAGGAGATGATCTTTTAATACAATATTAATGATACCGATAAGGAAGCTGGGATCCGATTGGAAATTATTTGAACTACAGTCTGCTCCGTTTGCATGGGAAAATCGAGTATGCTCAATTCAAAGTGAGGCGGAATTTGTAGCTTTGGATCGCGACCAATTAATACCCATCAGAGGTGCTATGCAAAGGGACTGTAAACCATATGAAAATTCTTTGTGCTTTGTACCTAGGTATGAAAATGGTGCTGTGTCGGGTTCTATGTGTCTGAATATGATGTTTGAAGGGGCCACCATCGATGACCTGAGTTCGGCCTGTATTTTTTAAATGTATTACCGGAGACAGACCGCTGGTTAATAAAATACATGACTATAAGTATGTACTAACTCACGTTACAGGACCGTTAGATTTAATTTGCAGGCTCAACACCAACCGGACTCTAAACATAGCGGAACCGAGGAGACTGTGGACACTCGAGGTTGAGGTACCGTGTGATTGTAAACTGACCGCAGGATCTGTAGTTTTGGTTTCATAGGCTTATCCGTGTCCGAGAGTGTCAGTTGTACCGACTTTGACTCATACCATACCAGCGGCGTATTCTAAACTGAAGACGATAAAAATTGCAGCCTTACAGTTGCAGGCTACGAGTTCTTTTGATGTTTTTTCAGAGTGTTTAAATGAAAATTGGCCCGTGTCGGTCCCCCACTGGAATGTGACTGTGTCAGTGCCTAAAGTGATTCAGCCGCCGATCTTGACAGTCCCACGGGAGAAGAAAGCTATATATACAGTCGTCTCATCGGTATTACATGTTGTGTTTTTTTTTGTTAACTGTGATAGTAATTAGAAATCCCCATTTATTAGGATTTGGTATGGTATTTCAATTTGCAAGAGCCGAAATGGAAGGTTTTGGCGAACGATACGACCAAATTGCTGTGGATTTTATGCTTTGCTTGGTCTTGATATTCTGTTCTGTTTTGGGCTGGCGAGTTATTAAGAAAACCGTGGGATATGTGAGGAGGAGGCGAGGCGACGCCGTTGTCGAGATGACCGCACAGCGGCAGAACCCTGAGGGTGACGGGCTGCCCCGAGACCTGCCTTTACTACAAATTGGAGACAGAGAGTTGCGGATTTCTCTAGAGTGGTGGGAATAAAATGAAGGTAACACCGACAAAGTCTTAGGGTGACCTGAGCAATCCCAGGTGTGACTGTAATACGGAAACAAAAATAAAACACATTGATGTTACCAAATGCACTAAAGGACATTTTAGCTAGGTATATATTCTTTCCCGTTTAATAATAGTAGGGCCCGTATTTATCACTAAAATGAATCGTCATTGTAAATATGTAATAATTTATTGTGTTTAATGGAGGTAGTCCTAGCTTAATATTAAACATGCTGTTGAGATATGATTCGCATTACATAAAACAAAAACCATGATTTATTATATGTAAGATGGGATGTATTTTATTGTCAATCATAAATGTCACATGTTATAATTATAAGGATAGACTCAACAGGTATCTAAATGTCATTAGTTTAGGATTAATGAAAAACAATAATTGTCATAGAGAGTTTAAGATATATGCTGTATAGAGGGATAACGTCATAGAAGTTAGATTTTGGGCATTGTGAACTTCTCTAAATACTATTACGTCAGTACTGTAAATGTAACTAGTATGAGCGTAATGCCATAGTACAGCGCAGTCACCTCGTGGCGCAGCGCACACGCTGGGAGCGGATGTGCTGTGCTGATGTCCGCACATTCTTCCACGTGTGTAGCGCGGCTGCCTGGGAATTGTGCTCAATTCCAGCTTGAAAACTTTGAATATATTAAAATGCTAATATTACAGAGCTAAATAAACGTGCAACTGGACTGACCAATGTATTTGTAGTTAAATCAAAATGTTATAATAAGGCTAATTATATAAATCTAACCAATCATTTATGTAAATTTTTTTTTTTATATTCATGTTTTATTGATTAATCATCGTATTATTTTTTTTATCAATGGTATATCGTTTGTTAATATTATTAATATATTATATAATTACATCACATTGCATTGGATAAGGGTTTGCAGGTTAATAGTTATCGGTTTTACATAAATAGCTTTGCACAACTTGTGTTGATACAGAAAGACATCTGTGTTCGGTTAGCTGTTAAGAAACCGTAATGGCTACCACACTCATTTGATAACTGTAGGGTAGATTAGGCTCTCATATTTTGGAATTTCGAATACAAAAAAAAAAATATTTGTTTTAAATTAGGCTCGTGGAAATTATCATGGTATAAATAAGTATTTACTCTCACAGCCACGTGGAAAATGGACATTTTGTGAGTTCGAATAATTGATTATTGTGTTAACGGCTTAGAGAATTCTTATCCACGAATTGGTCCCAATGTGTACAACAGCTAGGGCTAGGAAGTCCGATTGAAAGCCAGTCCGGGGGAGTGCGGTGAGGTTGACCCTGCTGTATTAAACATCGGTTATACAGCAGTTTAAGTGTTTGTTCCTTCCACAACACCCCCCCGGTCATCACCCGCCGTGTTGAGGTGGACCTCAGCACACCAGCCAAGTGAGTCAAACTTTCACCCCCTTGTGGCGGTATACGTCACAAATTAGGTAGAGGCGCCGGGTACACTAGACCCACGTAAAGACCGAGGACATGGGTGGTAAGAGGTGCTATACGTATATTTGTTTTTCCTATTCTGTAGACCAACCTTAGGTTAAATTAGTAAGATCGGATCAGTAAGGACGCCTTTGCCAGATGGAGAAGAGTTAGACTATAGTAATGAGGTAAGGAAGAGTGTATAAAAAGAAAGAAAATATTTCAACCCGACAAGACCTAAAATTAGATTAATAACAGTTTTGAAGTTCCATGTTTTTCTAGGTAATTTAAGTAGTTTTAGTGGGTATAAGTGAAATTTTTGAGACAATATCTAATTAAGAATTTTGTAGTATTTATGGTATTCATGGTTTATTATGCGAAGAGGGAGATATGAGTATGTAAGATTTTCAGAGATATTGTTGTTAATAGTTGCAAACGGTTGGTTTGACAAGTTGTATGCTCTGGAAAGGAATAGATATTTGAAAAAAAAAAATTGGGGTTATAGTGCAAGGAATTTATTGGTGTAGTGGAGTTTTGTTGTGCTAGTAGTGTGGGATAAGTAGGTTTTTTCTTAAGTATTTATCCCGAGACATCACTTCAGGAGGAGTCGTCGGGATAAATATTTTTTTAGAAGCTGCTATTAGACCAGGTTCGGCTGCATCAGAGGCTCAGGCAGAAGAAGAAATCGACGGCACCATGGCAGAAGCAAGAGGACTCACTATCATTCCATGGAGGTTCAGAGGAGGTATTGAAGAGAACGTTGAAGAGTATCTGACGCAATTTTATCGAGTTTCCAAAGCCAATGGATGAAATGAGAAGAAGAAGAAGGTCATCTTGCCTTGTTACCTAGAAGCTGCTGCACTTACATGGTATGAGAACATGGAGGGAACGATGGGAGACTGCATAACGTGGGCACAAATCAGGGACGGTCTTAAAGAGACTTTCAAAGGAAATAACCTGGGAGGAGCAGGTAGAATATCGACTACGCATGAGAATGCAAGGTGAGATGGAGCCGGTCAAAGCCTATGTGCAAGATGTGCTAAACCTGTGCCATAAAGTAGATAACGATATGTTGGAAAGAAGCAAGATAAAATATGTATTGCGCGGATTGAAAGCCATCCTTGCTAGAGAAAGTTATGGTGATGACAAAAGACTCGTTGGCAAATTTGATGACCAAAATCAGAAAAATAGAGACCGCTAGATTTGTGATTGTGAGAGTGGATCATTTAATGACTGAACCGCAACGAGCCAACAGTTTAGGACCAGCCGTTACCAATATCGTTGGAGAAGGGACTAAGGTGAGAACTCTGGAAAATAGAATAGAGAACCTTGCATCCCAATTTGCGAAGCTTGGCATCCAGCTAATGGAGAAGCGAGAGAACCAACAGCGGTCGAGGGCGAACGAGAAGACCGGACACGTGACTAGAGGGTGAGAGAAATCAACCGGGACAGCGCTGAGGAGAGAGCCACTGAATGGATGGAACCAAAGAAGAGGTAGAGGAAAGGAAGGACAGCCGACGGAAGAGTTATCTGCTATCAGTGTAACCGTCCAGGTCACTATGCTGTGGCTTGCCGTTCAGGGAATCAGGGAAAATGAGAAAGGGAATCGCTAAACCAGGGAGCGAGTGATTCCGTCAGAAGAGGCTCCCAACCAATTAGAGAAAGGCTTGACAATCGAAGACTCTCTGTCCTTTGTCAGGAGCATGAGCGCCAAGAATGGCATGAGACATGGAAACGATATAATCGATTTTCAAGGCCTAGGTATGCTCGTGAGGCCTATGCAACAAGACATCCTGTACCAAAATCAACTCCTCAAGCTGAGACTAGCACGGCGAAAAACGGTGGGAGTGTTAGAGATAAATGGAAAACTAAATCAGAAGATCATGTCAATAATAATAGACACTGGTGCATGTGTAAGCTGTGTCGACGTGAATTTGATACCTCAATTACGAGAGAAGATTACGCCTGTCCAGGGGGTCAATGTAAAGACTGCAACAGACGAACCAGTACAAATTTTGGGCCGTGTGGAAATTCTTTTGGAAATCAGTCATTGTGTAATGGCGTTCCCTGTGTTTGTGGCTAGAGGAGTAGGGGATTGCTGCATTATGGGCAACGATTTCCACCTGAAGTTGGTACAATGATTGAATTTGCAACAAAGAAGGTATATTTCACACTAACCAACGGGAGAAGGATTTCGGCTGATTTCCGAAGTGAAGAGAGAGATGCCAAGTGTTTGCGTCCCCCTCCAGACCCATCATGGCTGGATCATATCCAGTTGGGAGATGGACAAGAAAAACAAGCCAAAGTGGTATGTGAAGATTCAGCTGAACGGCCATGTCGCCTCGAAGTCAAAAGCTTTTGCGAATTAAGTACGAGGGGTCTCTGCCTAGTATAGGAGTGATAGAGCCGAGGTTAGAAGTGTTCAAAGAGAAGTCAGTACTTGTACCATGTGGCCTAACTCATGATACTCCACCTGATCAGGTGCTTGTAATGAACATAGCGGATGACAAAAAGTGCCTACAGAAAGGAGAGATACTAACTGAAGTATATGAAGTTTGTGAAATACGAGAAGAACCGACGATGGAAGTCAATGGGACAGAGCGAGACGAAGACGAGTTTTGATATTAATCCCCAGTTATCTGAGGACAAACGAATAACCTTGCTTAAGCTGCTTAGGGAGTTTCGAGATCGTTTGGCCTGGAATAAATTTCAGTTAGGGCGGACGAATGTGTGTGAGTTAGATATTCCACTCACAGACGAGACTCCAATCCACCAACCTCCTTACAGGGTGTCACATCGTGAGAGAGAAATTATCAGAGAACAGGTGAATGAAATTCTAAACAAAGAAGTTATTCGAGAAAGTAACAGTGCCTATGCATCTCCTGTTGTCCTTGTAAGAAATAAAGATGATACTTGGCGTTTTTGTGTAGACTACCGCCGCTTGAATCTTCAAATAAAGGATATAGCGTACACCTTGCCCTTGATCAGGAAAATACTTACATACTTAAATGGATGCCAATGGTTCTGCACCTTAGACATGAATTCTGGTTACTGGCAAATCCCCATTAAGAAAGAAGACAAACACAAAACTGCTTTCATAACGTCAGATGGCCTATGGGAATGGAAATGCACCCCTTTCGGTCTTAAAACGAGCCCAGCAGTATTCCAAAGGTATATGGACCAAGTATTAGCCGGTTTGAAGTGGGGAATCTGCCTAGTATATTTGGATGATGTACTAGTCAAGGCACCTGAGTACGATGTAATGCTGGACCGATTGAGGAAGGTGTTCGGGAGGCTGAGGTCAGCGTCCATGACTCTCAATCCAACCAAATGCTCGTTTGGATATAAAGAAGTTAAGATTATCGGTCATACGGTGAATGCTATGGGCATTAGACCAAATCCTGACAAGGTTCAATCATTACGGAGTTTTGAACCTCCAAGACGCCTGCGAGCTCTAAGATCGTTTTTAGGAATGTGTAACTACTACAGATGTTTCGTCCCGGACAAAATAGTGGGACCTTTGGTTAATCTCACCAAAAGGAATGAGCGGTTTCATTGGGGACCAGAGCAAGAATGGGCTTTTAGCGAGTTGAAGAAGCGATTGACGTCACACCCAATTTTAAGGCATTTCGACCCTGCGCTACCTATTGAGTTGCATACGGGCGCAAGTGATCAAGGAGTTGGTGCAGCACTTATGCAGAAGGACGGAGAAACTGTACTAACCGTAGCCTATGGTTCCAGGAGGTTATCTAAGGCTGAGCAAAAATATACCACAATAGAGAAGGAGTGTATCGCAGTTGTCTGGGTGACACAACATTTTCGGCAATTCTTCTGGGGTCAGAAGTTCACTATTGTAGTAGACCACCATGCCCTGTGTTGGCTAGACAAGAACAGGGACTTATCAGGTACATTGGGTCGTTGGGCTCTTAAACTGATGGAATTCGATTACAAGATTAGACATAAACAGGGAAGACTCCACGTTGTGCCCGAATGTTTGTCAAGAAATCATGAGAAGAACGAAAACCCCGAGGACTAGGAGAAGACTAACACTATTCCTATGTTAGCCTTGGAATTGAAGGTTCTAACTAAGCTACAGAGTGAGGATGCTGTATGTAAACGGATATTAGAAACCCGGAAGGAGCAGCAAGTGCAGACCGACGGCTGGCAAGGGGTTTCGAAATTGAAGACGGGTTGCTGTATAAGAATAACGTTGCCCACTTGGGGCATAAGAAGCTGTTAGTTGTTCCAGAAAGCATAAAAAGGAAGTACTCTTCGAGTGCCACGACAGTCCGTTAGCGGGAGGACATCTAGGGGTTAGTAAGACGTTTTTCAAAATCAAAAGTCGATATTATTGGCCTAAAATGGTTAAAAAAGTAATATGTGAAAACTTGCCCAGACTGCCAAAGTCGCAAGACTCCTAAACAAGGAACTGCGGGATTATTACAACCAATTCCAGTAGGACAACCATTAGATACCATAGGAGTGGATTTCTTAGGACCCTTTACGAGGTCGTCCAAGGGAAATATGTATATCATAGTAGCAATCGACTGTGCTACTAAGTGGGCAGAGGCGGAAGCGACGAGAACGGCTACTGCAGAGACTACAGCAAGATTTCTTTTCAACAAAATAATATGTAAGTTTGGTTGCCCAAGGAGAATTTTATCAGATAGGGGAAGAAAAATTACTTCGACTATGGTGAATGAACTACTGAAAGGATTTGGAACACGTCCAGTCTTTACGACTGCCTATCACCCAATGTGTAACGGGTTTGACAGAACATTTTAATGGGACATTGGCTCAAATGTTATCAAACTATGTTAGCACTAACCAGATTGATTGGGACTTATATGTAAACCTGACCTGCTTTATTTAAAATACTTCCATACAATAGACACCCAGACATACTCCCTTTTACCTAATGTATGGGCGTGAAGCACGACTTCCTATAGATGTGTCCCTTCGTCCAGACACTAATGAAGACCCAGAGGCGGAGAAGATACTGCAGAGAGTCCAAATGTTTCGTGAAGACGTACAGAAGATAATCAGTCAGGCACACACGAAACAGAAACAGAGGTTGGACCAGACACATCGACATGTGGAGTACGAAAAGGGAGATCTGGTTATGATCTAGACGCCTATCCGGAAGAAAGGAAGGTCAACGAAATTGTTACATCGTTGGTATGGCCCGTACCAGGTTGATGCCAAGCTGTCCGATGTTAATTACCAGATAAATGTCAACAATAAGAAGAATAAGCTACCATACTTGGACACAGTCCATGTCAGCAGGATGAAGCGCTACTACCCAAGGACATAGTTAGATCGTAGTAACCTAGAGACTAAGTACATATGGTCGTTATAAAAGAAAGAAAGTTTAATACATGCCTAGTGCACATATAAATTGATATCAGTGTAAAATTTAACTAAGTCTCATGTTTATATTTTGTTGTTAAATATTCTAAAAATAATGTATAGGAATGGTCAGGAACAATGAAGCACGACGTGTCGACACGAGGCTGAGGCTAAAGAACTGTAAACGCTTGGTCAGTGAGTACAATGTCCGTGTGGAGAGGAGAGTGCCTATTTTGGGTATACAGAACGTTCAGTGTGTGACGAGTTTCGGTGTTGCGTGAACCCGAGCTAGGTTAACGATAAAACATTATAGGTGTTGTATTAGTTATTAGTCGAATTTGCCTCTTCTAGCTATTTTTTACTTTTGTAGTTCTATCCTTTGTTTGCTAGTGTTTCAAAAGAATTCTTGTGCTCATAGTATTTGTGTTGTGGAGTAGAGGTGACCAGGGTTATAGTGAAAATACCCATAAGGATGGAATACTTACCAGAGGTAACTTATCTAATGTTGTAAGTTATAGCTGTGGCAGCAGGACCGGACGGGGGTACACGGGTTCCCATATCCGTGACTACAGGGGTTTACTGGAAGGAGTTGGAGCAGGAAATAGTGTATGAGGCAGCGGTACCGTTGAAGTATAAAGGTAAGCTGCCAGGAGTGGATATGGCGTACCTGCCACGCCCCGAAACGAATGGTTTTTGTGGAAAACAACTGAACCACGCAAAATGCATATTGCTTTCCTGGATATTACATGTAGATAAGCAGATTGGTAGGAGGTTGTCCTGGCTTAATTCCAGTCTGGCTGCTGATACTATGATGCAGAGTGATGTACGGCGAAAGAGAAGTGTGAATTTTGTGGGTAAATTTGCGCATTGGTGCTGTGGAATAGTAACAAATCATCAATTAAAGCCACTTATCACTAATGAAATATCTATGTCTAAGTTTGAATGGGGCCTGGATGAGCGGATTATCGAGGCCTTTTTAGAATTAAATAATTTTAGTCTTAATATGAAAAATTACAGTGAACAAGTAGAAGTGACATTTGCACAATTAGTGGACGTGGGAGTCAATATAACTCAAGTTCTTTTTCAGAAACAGGTTTCCACAGTAAACCAGAACAACGATAATAAGAGTTTTAGTCTTTTACAGCTTAGTACACATCATGCAATCCGGCAGTTGCAATTTCTTCAAATTATGTCTAGGTTGGAGATTTTTGAGTCAGTGCAGAGAAAAGAAATTACCTACTTTTATGGTGACTTTGGATAATCTAAATTCTTATTTAAGTTGTCCAGGGCCCTAGCAGAGGACGGCTACGAGTTGTCAGTTCCGGTAGAGGAGATAAGTAAATATTAAAAATTAGAAATTGTTTAATGTATAATTTCAGGAGATGATCTTTTAATACAATATTAATGATACCGATAAGGAAGCTGGGATCCGATTGGAAATTATTTGAACTACAGTCTGCTCCGTTTGCATGGGAAAATCGAGTATGCTCAATTCAAAGTGAGGCGGAATTTGTAGCTTTGGATCGCGACCAATTAATACCCATCAGAGGTGCTATGCAAAGGGACTGTAAACCATATGAAAATTCTTTGTGCTTTGTACCTAGGTATGAAAATGGTGCTGTGTCGGGTTCTATGTGTCTGAATATGATGTTTGAAGGGGCCACCATCGATGACCTGAGTTCGGCCTGTATTTTTAAATGTATTACCGGAGACAGACCGCTGGTTAATAAAATACATGACTATAAGTATGTACTAACTCACGTTACAGGACCGTTAGATTTAATTTGCAGGCTCAACACCAACCGGACTCTAAACATAGCGGAACCGAGGAGACTGTGGACACTCGAGGTTGAGGTACCGTGTGATTGTAAACTGACCGCAGGATCTGTAGTTTTGGTTTCATAGGCTTATCCGTGTCCGAGAGTGTCAGTTGTACCGACTTTGACTCATACCATACCAGCGGCGTATTCTAAACTGAAGACGATAAAAATTGCAGCCTTACAGTTGCAGGCTACGAGTTCTTTTGATGCTTTTTCAGAGTGTTTAAATGAAAATTGGCCCGTGTCGGTCCCCCACTGGAATGTGACTGTGTCAGTGCCTAAAGTGATTCAGCCGCCGATCTTGACAGTCCCACGGGAGAAGAAAGCTATATATACAGTCGTCTCATCGGTATTACATGTTGTGTTTTTTTTTTGTTAACTGTGATAGTAATTAGAAATCCCCATTTATTAGGATTTGGTATGGTATTTCAATTTGCAAGAGCCGAAATGGAAGGTTTTGGCGAACGATACGACCAAATTGCTGTGGATTTTATGCTTTGCTTGGTCTTGATATTCTGTTCTGTTTTGGGCTGGCGAGTTATTAAGAAAACCGTGGGATATGTGAGGAGGAGGCGAGGCGACGCCGTTGTCGAGATGACCGCACAGCGGCAGAACCCTGAGGGTGACGGGCTGCCCCGAGACCTGCCTTTACTACAAATTGGAGACAGAGAGTTGCGGATTTCTCTAGAGTGGTGGGAATAAAATGAAGGTAACACCGACAAAGTCTTAGGGTGACCTGAGCAATCCCAGGTGTGACTGTAATACGGAAACAAAAATAAAACACATTGATGTTACCAAATGCACTAAAGGACATTTTAGCTAGGTATATATTCTTTCCCGTTTAATAATAGTAGGGCCGTATTTATCACTAAAATGAATCGTCATTGTAAATATGTAATAATTTATTGTGTTTAATGGAGGTAGTCCTAGCTTAATATTAAACATGCTGTTGAGATATGATTCGCATTACATAAAACAAAAACCATGATTTATTATATGTAAGATGGGATGTATTTTATTGTCAATCATAAATGTCACATGTTATAATTATAAGGATAGACTCAACAGGTATCTAAATGTCATTAGTTTAGGATTAATGAAAAACAATAATTGTCATAGAGAGTTTAAGATATATGCTGTATAGAGGGATAACGTCATAGAAGTTAGATTTTGGGCATTGTGAACTTCTCTAAATACTATTACGTCAGTACTGTAAATGTAACTAGTATGAGCGTAATGCCATAGTACAGCGCAGTCACCTCGTGGCGCAGCGCACACGCTGGGAGCGGATGTGCTGTGCTGATGTCCGCACATTCTTCCACGTGTGTAGCGCGGCTGCCTGGGAATTGTGCTCAATTCCAGCTTGAAAACTTTGAATATATTAAAATGCTAATATTACAGAGCTAAATAAAACGTGCAACTGGACTGACCAATGTATTTGTAGTTAAATCAAAATGTTATAATAAGGCTAATTATATAAATCTAACCAATCATTTATGTACATTTTTTTTTATATTCATGTTTTATTGATTAATCATCGTATTATTTTTTTTATCAATGGTATATCGTTTGTTAATATTATTAATATATTATATAATTACATCACATTGCATTGGATAAGGGTTTGCAGGTTAATAGTTATCGGTTTTACATAAATAGCTTTGCACAACTTGTGTTGATACAGAAAGACATCTGTGTTCGGTTAGCTGTTAAGAAACCGTAATGGCTACCACACTCATTTGATAACTGTATGTGAGCCGCCTTCCCCGGTCGGGTCGTTACGTCGGGCTCGTGCTTTCTGTACGTCACAGATTTGTCGGTTAGGGTTGATCTGCGAGTTAGATAGGAGTGTGGTCGCGTCTGGAGCCAGTTAGCGGCTACATTTGTATTAAACATCGGTTATACAGCAGTTGAAGTGTGTGTTCCTTCCACAACAACACCCCCCCCCCGGTCATCACCCGCCGTGTTGAGGTGGACCTCAGCACACCACCCAAGTGAGTAAAACTTTCACCCCCCTGTGGCGGTATACGTTACAATAGGAAAATATTCGATACTATTAAGTACTTAATTTGACAGGCTCTAAATATAAAAGTATCATTAAAGTTTTTTTCTTGATAGAATACAGCAGTTGTGAGAAAAATTCGTTTTCTGTCAGAAAGATGCAGAGTTATTGATTTTAGATTTATGCATAGTTAATATTTAGACTGATGTTACTGTGTAACAAAATTAAAGGCCTTGACCTAGATATATCTATATATATAAAAATGAAACTGTTCGTGTGTAACAGCATCACTCAAAAACGGCTGGACGGATTCGCCTAATTTTTTTTTTAATTTGTTCGTCTTGATCTGTAGAAGGTTATAGGATACTTTTTATCCCTTTCCCGATTCAGGATTCCGCCCCACTGGTTACAGAAATACCCGTAAGAAATGCATTGCAGCAAACATATGTTATTAAGTGAAAGTCTTTTCAAATTTTTAATCAGCTGTTCTTTGTAAACATATATAATGCGACAAAAAATATATTTATATATAAATTTCTTTACACTTATAGTTTTTAAAGCATAGAGTAAGCTTAAGAGAAACGACAAATTTTGTTTAAACTGTTTCTGCAATCATAATATATAAAAATGAATGTTTGGGTGTTTGTCCTTTATAGACTCAGAAACTATTGGACCGATCACTATGAAAATTTGTATTTTTCTATGTAGAAGGCTTATACGCAATGCCCATTGATGTAACTAACCACCAGGCTGTACTGCAAGATATAAAAGTTATCAAAGCGCCTGCACATTATAAACTGCAATTACAACACAGTAGTTACGTATATTAAAATATCCAAACACTATTTGAAGGCAAAGAAATATACGGGCAAAGCTTAAGAGACGCGTGCGAAGCCGCGGGAAACAGCTAGTATAATTTATTTTAACTAATGAAAAAGTATATTGAAAAACTCATGTCCAAATATGTTATACAATTATGTGAACATGAGGTGAATGTGTTTCCAATACACTACAAATAGAGCGCATTAAACAATAGATTCGCCGAACGCAGTTATTTACACTTTATATTAATGGTTTGACACATTTGTGTGACATTTTAAAGACGGTTGCCACGTTACTGCAAAAACATTATTTCAATATTAATGAAAGAATGGCCGATCCATACTTCAAGTAGGCACCAGGGTAGGATTTGTACAGAAGCGAAAAAAGCGTAGACAATGAACATAATGATAATTACACCCATTTATGTCAACCTTAAGAAGGTGGTAACTTTGCTTCTTAAATGTAAATCCAATACAAACGAATAACAGAGTGTGTCCAGTTTATAACTCATGTGGACAAGAGTGCAAAAAAGGGGGTGTGCAAAGAAGTGCGATGGATACAGGAGAATTCCTTGACTAAAGCATGTTATGAAACTGGCAGAACGAGAAAGCAATAATTCTATTTAATTCATCCTTTTAGATATTTTTCTGCTTTATAGTATTCTAATAGTTAATTTATTACATAAATATTTTTGAACACAACATACAAAACTTAAATGATTATACTAATCAATAAACGACAACATGATAATCTATTCACAGTCATATTTATCATTAATTTCAATTTAATCTCAGACTTTATAAAAATATCAAAATATTGTGGGTAAAATATATTGTTTCAGCATGTCTGTTCTTTCAAAACGATCTCTATTCTTTTACCAAGCATTTTTGGGTTTTCCACTAAAATACAGTTCAGAATCAGATACAGACAAAACGCTCACATTTTCTAGAGCAGTGTTCTGGTGGGGATCGACACTGACTTTTATACAAACAGCAGTTCTGTGTAGTAGCATTTTCGCGTACTTATCAGCAGGTATGAATCTGAGTACCATGCAAGTATCTCTAACCATACTTATCGTCTCTGTAATGTTTACGGAAATGGTAATGTTCCTCAGCTCTGCCAAGGAACACCCAAAGTTCATTGATGTTTACAACACTCTGGAGAGATTTGACGACAGTCTACAACTGGTGCCACCTAAAAGTTGGATGACGAAAACATTTATTACTATAGTTTTTGTTATAACAATTACTCCAATTCTATTGGATTTAAGTGGCATATTCCTTTTATTATTATCGGAAAAAAATTCAGAAATGATCTTGAATAGAATCTTAACACTGGTATCGTTTAGCATTGCAAACTGTAGACAAAGTTGTATGTTGGTCCAATTTCAAGAAATCATGTATTGCATTGCCAAGAGGTTCAGACTCATTAACGCCAGGATCAGACAAGAAGTAATCATACACAGCTATAGACAGTCGATGAAACACCATGGGCCACTAATTATCAATCATACAGAAGACACCAGCTCTATAGCTAGGATCAAGTCCTTCATGACCTCCTACCAAATGCTTTGTGATGCTGCATTCAAAACCAATACTTTCTATTCTGATATTCCAACAAGTTTAATCTTCTGTAAGTTTGTATTTGTCACCGTAACCATCTTCATTTTCTTCTTGGGTTTTGTGTCGGAAAAATTTGCTAGGCATGATTTTAACAGGAACCTGGACACTGTGTCACATCTGTCACCTGCTGCTGCTCGTCTCCTCGAGTTCTGACGTCACTCAAGCAGCGGACGAGACAGCACCAATAATCTGCAAGCTGATCAACAGACGCCTAGATCCGGTACTGAAAAGACGACTGGAATCGTTCTTTCTGCAGCTCACTACTCAAAATGTGGCGTTTTCTGGAAGAGGATTTTTCCAGATTAACAGGAAAATGGTGACCTCATTGGCTGCAACAGTGATCACCAATCTGGTAATTCTTATCCAATTTCAAACCCAATCTAAGTTAGATACTATATCCTAGTTTAAATTAAACCTTATTCCAAATCGATTAAATTTAAACCTATTTAGGTATTCTTACAACGGAAAAATCCAAGAAGAAACTTTTAAAATCGATCCTAACATATATATATGTATATATGTGTGTGTGTGTGTGTGTGTGTGTGTGTGTGTGTGTGTGTGTGTGTGTGTGTGTGTGTGTGTGTGTGTGTGTGTGTGTGTGTGTGTGTGTGTGTGTGTATGTGTGTGTGTGTGTGTGTGTGTGTGTCTGCATTATAACAACCTATCTTTAAACAACAGTTTAAAAACTAAATCTGCTAAATACCTAAATTCCAATCGCGCAACATAAGAACCACAACATATTTTCTGTCATAACATAGGAATTATGATCAAACTGTTAATATCGCGGTATTATGTCCAGTCTAGTCCGCATGTACACAAACTTTAAGGTGTCTGCCTGCACTAGATAGCAATACTTTTAATACCATAATATAAATGGCTATCATTTAAATACCCATAATTTACGTAAATAGCCATATTTTAAATAGCTAACCTTTAAATGGTCATACTTTAAATACCCATACTTTAAATAGGAGTACTTTAAATAGCCATATTTTACATAGACATTATATACCTCGATCCGTGACTTGCGACGTCTTGTGATATATAAAAAATTGTTACGCACCTTGTCTTGTTGTCGTTAAAAGTTAACTAATTACAATTTGGTGTTGTATTATCAAGCAGATCATTGTTTGTATCACAAATGCACTTTTCAACTATATTAAGTCAGCCCTTCACAGTGTGTAAATAAATTTAGTAAAATATTTTACACTCACTGAAGTCAAATTGTAACATTTTGGTAAATAATATGACCACATTTTCAGATCTTCTTTCTGGTCAACATAGTTCTGCTGTATAATGTTCTATAAATTCCCATTCCTATCCGAAGAATGTTTATAGATGTATTTCAAGCAATTAGAATGAATATAAAGAACATTCGCTACTAACGAAGTGTTAAGTATAAACGAAGACTTTTTAAGATCGTTACTGAAATAGTAGAATTTATACACTACTATTTTAAATAAAAACTATAAAAATAATGCTAGTCTTATCCATTACGGTTATTGTATGTTTTTAACACTATTACGTAGATTAAGCAAAATACCTACATGTTTTATTATTATTACTATTTGTATATTATTCTATACTACAGTAAACTATAGGATGTTAGGAAAAGAGTAATACCAGTTAACATTCCTTATTGAAATAATAGTTCCTGTACTGAATGTACTGACTAGAATAATTTGTACAAGTTTTTTATGTTAGTGTCATATTATACTATGTCTATACGTTTGTATATTATTAATTGTAATGTTTACCTTTAATTTAATGATAAATTAGTTTATTAATAAATACAATTATTACACAATAAAGTGTTATATCATTATGAATATATTATACGAACATATAGTGAAATTGTATATTTTCATGATAAAATAATATCTACTCGTAAGATGTTTTTGTGGAAAATAAATTTCTATTATAAACAAGCTATTTTTTACAATGTTTTGAAAGTATCATCAGCTTTTTACATAGTTGTAATAGCCTTTCAATATTTATCTTTCCTCAGAAATTATTTAGGACGAAAATTGTCCAACACAAAGTGTTGAGATGTTTTACAATTTAAATATCTATATTTATTAAACGTTTTGCTAAAACTCTATAATAAAGTGCATTAGACGAAGAGAGTTTGTCTGTATGACACAAGAACACGTCGCGTCAATCCGCCTAAAATGTTTAATTACGTGACTTTATGATCTAACATGCACACTCACTCTACACCCTAACATTTCAGAGCAAATTAAATTGCAGTAACAATTAAATTTAAATACGAATATTTATATTGAGACAAAGAAGTCCATTATTTAGACCCAAAATTATTTTCGTATAAACTTAAACTAAAATCAGAGATGTCGAAATAATCAACTCGAACATGTTTTAATACTCTAGCCGAAGACGAGACTCTTACGTGGGTAATCGTTCTTTTTAACTAAGCACTCACCTGGCGCAGTAGATATAGGGCAAGCCTCGGAAGCGGAGTTGTTGCAATGGTCTTAGATCGAATAATAGAGCAACAGTTATGTTTTTACTTGCGATAAGTAGAATATTACAAGACTTACTAACACAATAATAAAAAAATTTATATACATTCTTTCTCATTCTCTGTCAAGTTCTTTTCGCGTACAAGTGATCATATTTTCTTATAGACTCTGATAACATGGATTTCTGTAGTATAGCTTCATTTTAATATTACCCTTGATTTTAATATTACCCAATGAATGAACTGAAAATTTAACAAACTATCAAAGGTAAACCGTGTTTAGTGCTTGGTAGGTATAAATACAGAGAGTCCTACACCCTGCAGTGTACGGATATCACACGGAGGTGCCTATCAAAGGTAAACCGTGTTTAGTGCTTGGTAGGTATAAATACAGAGAGTCCTACACCCTGCAGTGTACGGATATCACACGGAGGTGCCTATCAAAGACAAACCGTGTTTAGTGCTTGGTAGGTATAAATACAGAGAGTCCTACACCCTGCAGTGTACGGATATCACACGGAGGTGCCTATCAAAGGCAAACCGTGTTTAGTGCTTGGTAGGTATAAATACAGAGAGTCCTACACCCTGCAGTGTACGGATATCACACGGAGGTGCCTATCAAAGGCAAACCGTGTTTAGTGCTTGGTAGGTATAAATACAGAGAGAGTCCTACACCCTGCAGTGTACGGATATCACACGGAGGTGCCTATCAAAGACAAACCGTGTTTAGTGCTTGGTAGGTATAAATACAGAGAGTCCTACACCCTGCAGTGTACGGATATCACACGGAGGTGCCTATCAAAGACAAACCGTGTTTAGTGCTTGGTAGGTATAAATACAGAGAGTCCTACACCCTGCAGTGTACGTATATCACACGGAGGTGCCTATCAAAGACAAACCGTGTTTAGTGCTTGGTAGGTATAAATACAGAGAGTCCTACACCCTGCAGTGTACGGATATCACACGGAGGTGCCTGGCCGAAATGTGTGAAGCATCATATATAATTATGCTTCAAAAACAAAGATTTTGAGCCACGAAATGTTCATACAGGTAATAATCCAGTGGCCAATCGTGTATTATCTTTGTGTTCAACACTGTCACTACTCAGGTTACGAAAGTTTCAAATTCAAACTCAAATTTTCTTTATTGCAGTAGACAATTTTTTACAATTGTATTGCATGCGTCTAACTTATTCTAATAAAATTTGCCTTTTAAAAATAAATCTTAACAATGTTACATTGATTAAACATTCTTTTACAATCGTCAGCACAAAAATGTTATTCATTTCGGCAACAGAGTTAACAAAGTAATTTTGTCATTCCCAGCGATCTGTCATGAACTCATCAACGGAATAGAACGCATTCGACACTAAAAGATCTCGTAACCGAGCTTTGAAATGTTTCTTTGTTGCCAATTCTCTGATGCACTACGGGAGTCTGTTGATCAATTTAACACCAACCTGCGATGGAAGTTGTTCATAAGCCATCGTTCTGTGAGACTGAACTCTCAGGTTGTCCCTTCCCCTCGTATTATATCCGTGGACGTCACTACCATGTGTCAATTCGCATTTGTATCTACAATACAGGGCAACTTCCAGGATATAAAGGCAGAGCAAAGTCAGTAATCCCAAACTCCTGAAGGCATCTCTACACGACTCTCTAAATTTTAAATTTGCAATGATTCTGACTGCCTTCCTTTGTAGCCGAAAGGCTCTTTCAAATTTGTATTTTGCGCAGCCACCCCACAATCTTATTCCATAAGAAAAGTGTGGGTATACTAGCCCATGATAGGCCATTTTAATAATTTTTTCAGAACAATATTTTGCTAAGTTCCGCAGAGCAAAGATACCATTGGCAACTTTGAAACATAGCCCGTCGATATGATCACTCCAATTCAGCCCTCTATCGAGGTGCATTCCTAGGAATGTAGTAGAATCGACTTTCTCTATAAGAGAATCGTTCACTATGACCACTGGTAAATTTTCATTTTCTTGCTGCCGCAAGTTGAAATTAATGAAGTTTGTTTTTGATTGTTTATTGAAAGTGCTTTCGGCGCGTGCAAGTGAAACTTCTAGCCAAGAGTCCAGTTCCTTAAACTGCACAGGCGAATAGCAGGTCAATCTATTAACATAAATTCTACAATGTAATAATTATTGAGTTTATTATGTTTTTTTTAATTAATACCTGAATTTTAATTGGGCATGGTTTACCTTTAACAAGATCATGAGAACGGCATCTTAATCTTAAATCTAATATAAGCTCAAATTAGTAATTCTAGGGCTGAATCCAACACTGTTTACATTATATGTGACTGACATTGATATTGATTAGTTACTATTCAACCAAATAATAAAATGTACTTTCACTTGGATTCGCTACCAGTTCTCAATCACTAAACTGCCATTGACTTTTGTAAATTATTAAACAAGTTGTATTCTTTTAAAGAATGTGTGTTTCCTCTATTGATTTTAAATTTAAGGCCTTTTGGCATCCAGGATGCCGTTGTCAGGTGTAAATGGTTCAATTTGAAACAGCTTTTTACAATTTAAAAACCATTATCAGCTGAATAGATCTTCATAAAAATATTTGTGTACTTAAAAGTATAATAAATATGTTTGAAAGTTTAGGTTGAAAATGAACTGGTTAAATTTTTAAGAAGGTTAATTTTGAATAGGTCCAAAATCATTGATTTAATACTTTATCTTCACATTTTTTATGTTCAATGTTTCATAATCTTGGTGTTCTTCTTCGTAAAAGTGGGCAGTCGGCATGCTTAAGCAATTTAAAAAGCCAAGATGACCTATATTGTGGCATAATACTTCCAAAATTATTATCAATGCTTCACCTTAACTTAAGGGTATATAATTACCGAGACAGTAATACAATAATATCTACATATTGCCTGCTGAAAGCCACAAAGAAAGTAAGATTGCTAACAGAGATCTCCTTTAATGACTTTCAAGATAAAGCCTAAAAGTAAAATTTCAAACTTTGAGCATGTACCCCTGCCTTAGCTGTTTTCAAATGTCATAAACATATTGTGATTTATTAAGAATATTTTCACATCTTTCGTTAGGCTTCATTTGGAAAGGTTCTTCAAAAAAAATTATATATATATATATATATATATATATATATATATATATATATATATATATATATATATATATATATATTATATATATATACATAAGGGACTGATCAAAGTAATCTACAGCATGAAAATAGAAAGTGCCCAAAAATTAATCCCTAAGTTTAAGTGAGCAAAGTAAGCCTCCGCCCACGGATGTAGCGAGGCATGGCGGTTCCTACAGTCGTCAGATTATAGTTTCCCCAGAAAGATACCATGAAAGGCAACTTCAAAGGCTTGCGAAATGTCGCACATTTTCAACACTACTGAATCCATTTGAAAGCAAACAGAATTTCCGAAGAAAGGCAAAATACCACTTAGGTTACTAAACAACCTCGCCTAAATCTATGTTGTGCATTGGTAAATAGCTTATTTCTTTCTAATAATTTACCACATATAATTTTATTCTCTGCTCAAACAGATTACACAGAACAGGCAGGATGGATTATCAGACTGTAGTTCCTCGGCATTTTAGTATCGCCCTTTTAAGAATGGGAACTGATCTTGCTACTAAAATGTCTCGTATCTTAGAAAGTAATATATTACACTGCATAGATGAACAGCTATATCATTTATTAAAACTTTCAGGATGTACTCATGCAATTTATTTAATGGCTTTCAGAGTTTCCGTATAATCCAGAGTAGATTCCACATCATATCTATTCATTATGACGGAGTGAGAAAAATCCAGGCTTAATAAATTGTTGAAATAGAGTAATCTGAAAAGGAATCAAGCGGTCCTTTAGTAGTAGAGCTGAATTTCATGCAACGATATTTTACAACATTAAATAAATGCTATAGAAGGATTTCTCTATGGTATGTCTAATAAAAGTTAATAAAGTTTCTTCGCTATAAGTTATAATTTATAATATTTAAGTTTTCCACATTAAATATACTACATTTAAAAATTTCATTGAATGTTTGAACAATTATCCTTGCCTTATTGAGTGTAAAAATTTACCAGGTATCTTAATTTTTTAAATAAATTTATTACTTGACATGCTTCAGGCAAATCCCTTAATTTTCCCCGGAAAATTCATGTTAAACACGAACTGCGCTTTCCTAAGAAAGAATTACATTTTGCTTCAGGATCTCGTTTTGTTTCATAAGGTTTTCAAGTCGACATTGGACAAGCCATTTCATCAATAAATCTAGAATTTAAAAACATATTCTTTATACCAAGGAGAGAAATATTTGTGAATACAATAATCCCTATCTGGATGACAATATTACAGCTTTCGCAGGATCTCACACTTCCCTTTAGTGTACCCAGTTGCTTCCAGTAATATCCACACTATCAGTACACGAGTGTCCTATAGTTGGTGTAGTCGAGGTTACTTAGAGATGAACGGAGCAGTAAATCCATCATACAACATTTATTCCTGTATCACTATTGAAGCTTATGTTAAAGTTACCACATCAAAAAATGTTATTGTTTAACTACTAAATAGTGTAAACCTCTACGGAGCAGTCAGAAAAACTTTTCATTGTCACCATTTCATGAGTGATGAAGTGAGGTAACTTATATGTTTTGCTCTATAATGTCAACAGCACATATTTCCAGGTCCAGTTCAACGAAATAAGTCTCAAAAATAAATGTTTTTTTAGGATGAGATCACTTTTAGCATATATAGCAATTCCATCTTTCTTATGAAGATGCCGCACAAAGTACTGAGCTAAAAAAAGAGATGTTGCAAACTGATGTAGAACTCAGGAGTTTTTAGTAAGCCTTTTAGTCATGAAGAAAATCAAGAGATTAAATTTTTTATTATTATAACTCACAGTTTTATTTGTTTCTAAGACAATAACCTATCAAATAAACAAATTTTATATATATTTATTTGACTGATTTTTTCTGTAATTTCCGTCAATGAAAGGCTGTCTCATTAGAACAATTACTTTTAATCATACTTTTATTTTACAGTGAAGCAATTACAAGACAAATAATTTAGATTGCTTAAACCCTAAGCAACGCTGAAATAGTTCAATCTGTAATACAAAAGTCATTACGAGTTTAAGAAATTCCCCAAATAAAAAGAAACTCTTCGAATATACGAATGCAGAGACACGTAAATTTTTAATCTGAAGTTTTTACTTTGAATGATATTTTACTGAATCTACAGAAAAAAGTCCTTACATTTTCAACACCATTATAGAACACATAATTAGTCTATAAATAATACTGGTTCATAAAATGGAAATATGTCTTAATGTAATGAATACTGTTCTGGTGAACATGAATATTTTTAAGTTCGTCTTATTAGTATTATTGACATTATTTATTAACCAATCATGTACATTCTAAATATAATTAGCTACTAATTAAAATAATCACAACCCAGGTAATATTGAAACATGTTACCTGGTTTTTAAGTTACATAAAGTTTTCTACGTTTATTCTTTATTAAAATTAAAAGAAACACTAAACAATTACAATATTCCGACAAAATATTTTGATTAAATAAAGTATAGAGATAAAGTAAATGAAAGGCGATAAATAACGAATTATCGCCCCGAGGATAACGGAGCCATCATAAACAATACACAGCCAGACAATACCATAAATTTGATGAATAGCACAATATTCCACTTAAGTCAGGAGATATGTCATTGAGTATGTATAGCAGTGAAATTAAATCTATAAAAAATACATATGTAAAGAAATGAAAGAAGACACGAAAATTTCAAGATGACAACCAACGGTTGAAACTTCATTTAATTGCTAAATATATAAAATATACCATTTTGGTCAGTCCCACTCTTCTGGGATGTATGACACCTGTTTTACATCAGGGTCTCTTCAATACTCTTGAACATCTCAATATATCTGTGTATAAATTCACTTTCTAATAGAACATAATTACGATTGACAAAGCTAACTCTAGAACACAACTGTAAATAGAACTAATTTTTATTTAGTTGCAAATAAAAATAAACAGTAGTGTGTAGTGGTTTATCTTTACGGATTTAACTTGACAATCTTTCACCATTGCGATATCAAAACTTTGATACGTAAGTAAAGTATACATACTATATATATATATATATATATATATATATATATATAGAGAGAGAGAGAGAGAGAGAGAGAGATAGTATGTTTACATTATATATATATATATATATATATATATTAACCATACTTTTAATGGTACAAATTAATCCAAGAATGATTTAATTAGTCAAAGTTTACAGGCTTGTGTTCTTTAGCCGTTTTTTTTAACAATTACGGTTTGCTACAACCCAAGTAATACAAAAATTTACTTCTATTTTATTAATTATTTACTTATATTTGCCTATGTCCCATAAAATAGGAGATAGGGATCAACTAAAAGATCACCAAATTATCAAATGTAACAAGTTTTAGAAACGAGATAAAATAATAAAAAATGAATAGTACTTTTTAGACCATCTCCAATACCCTTAATTGTCTAATTATATTAGTTTTGACGGCTGTATATATGACCGCTTGTTGTTTATAAGCAGCATTATACAGATATGTTAGTGTATCGATTAACTCATGCATCACGTCTACTGGTTGACTTCAGGTAACTTTGTTCTGCTTTGGTGTACTTAATCCCTGTACAAGTTGTCTTTAATAGATAATAGCGTAGTTATATGTAAGATCCTTCACTCTTCCCTCTCTGAGTTTCATACTATTCTGTTTACAGGTCTGCTTCCAAGATTGCGAAGGTGAGAATATATTTTAAAACGTTGCAAGTTATAGTACGCAATAGACTGAGTAAAATTTTAGCGACTTACTTATAGCATTATTTTTTGCGTTATACCATGTGCACCATTTATATAATATCACTACAATTCCCATAGCGTCCATCCCTAAAACAACCTAAATTTCAAAATTACAATTTCTTTTATTCTTTAGGATAGAAGTGGCATTACGTGCTTTAATCAAATAGATTTTATATTTTTCATTCAAAGTTCAATTCTACCCAAATTTGTTCAGTCTGAAAATATTTAATTAGAATTTCGTGGTTGTGGTGCTCTTTAAGACCTTGTTTATTTTGGACATTAACTGTGCACTGCGCCGATTGATCTCACAACGTCTTAGAAAAGCAGCCCAATAAAGTGGGATTCACTCACTCCGTTTTTGCAATGCGTCAGATATCCAGTCGTAATCTGTAATTGCGATAACAAGGTGAGCAAGAGAATTCATTATTATTTTATATAGGTTATTTTTAAACTCAATTATTATACAAATGTAGCTAGGTATTTCAATGAAATACACTTATAACTGGCACAAAATGAAAATTTATTAATTTAAACATACATATTGACAGAAAGATCCCATCTTAAACTTTACAATATTTAAAATAAATTGATTTCGTATCATGATTACTACAAATTTTTAGTTCTCACCCTAATAGGGCTTTACAGCTACACTGAAGTGTCTTTACTGCCTGCTTGAACAAGACGGCCTAATCGTCGTCACTAGTCATCTTCTTATTCCTAATCCCTGGACACAAAATCCCAAGATTGATTAAATAAAAGGTAATATATATAAAATGATATTTACCAATTACTAGAAACAACTTCTTTTCTAACTAAAACGTTTACATTACACTATTTTAATACATCCTTATCTATATTATAAACTTGATAAAAATATTGAGAAATCAAGGCTAAAACGAATTGTTTTTTGAACATTAGCAAAATAAAAGAAGGGTTATACGTCATCCTAACAACAATTATTCATTTATAAAGCTATTTAATCGTTCCTAATTTTTCGTATTCACTACTAAATAAAATTACCATTATATAACAAATGATTTATGTATTACATTATTTAGCATGTGTTTTGAACTAAAATGAAACCACTATATACATCATGTGTAACTTTTTAATATAAAATATGAAGTAAATTCTGTGCAATACAAAAATAGTATTTAAGTACCGTCACAGTTAATACGTTACATAGGGTTGCATTTGTTCTTTATTTCCTTCACTTTCTTCCATTTGCAAAGGGTGCATGAACTTGTGTTATTTGCTGTAAGTTTTCCAATGATTTTAGCCCATCTACCAAAACTGTTATTAAACAATTGGGAATTAAATTTTTCTTCTTTTGAGTGAGCTTTACCAAGCGGCAAGCAATGTTTCAACCGATATTGTTTTTAAATTGAGCCTTAAATAAAAAAAAAATTCACATAATGTTTTCTAACGTAGTTGTTTTCATTATGTTTTAATATCTCTCTATTTTTAGTATTGATTTTATCTCTTGAGCTATATTTAGCCATAGTTTATATAGGTGTAGATATTATCCAGCACCGGCAATGCTTTTCTTAATTTGGAAAAGTTTTATTCCTTTCCATAATATTAGTTTACGTTTTGCAAGGTGATGTAATGAGTACTCCACAATTATTAGTTTATGCTGTCATATAATAAATATTACAAAAATGAACTTAAAAATTACTTGCATAATTTTTGTAACCCGTTGAGTATGTCCGATAAAGCAAATTTATACCTTTCTGGCCATGTTTACAAATATAGCATGCGTTTCTGGAGTACTCAAAACCCTATAGAGCTTTAACCCAAGCCTTTACATAACCCCAAAAGTATCAGTATAGTGTGCAGTTACGACAGTGCGAATTTTTGGACCGTAGTTATTTGAAGATAATGGGGAAAACACTGTTAATCTGAACTCAGCGTGGTATATTGTAATGCAGAAAACCTTTTTTATTCCAATAATAGACAACCTGGACACTAATACTGATGTTCAGCGCTTTCAACAAGACTGGGCCACTGCGCAAACTAGACACACCCATCTCAGCTCTCAGACATATTTGTAATGGCAGTTTCAGACGAGCTGGATATTAATACTGATGCTCAGAACTTTCAGCAAGACTGGGCCACTGCGCAAACTGGAGACTTATCCATCTCAACTCTCAGCCGTGTTTGTAATGACAGTTACAGACGAGCTGGATATTGATACTGATGCTCAGAACTTTCAGCAAGACTGGGCCACTGCGCAAACTGGAGACTTATCCATCTCAGCTCTCAGCCGTGTTTGTAATGACAGTTACAGACAAGCTGGATATTGATACTGATGCTCAGCACTTTCAGCAAGACTGGGCCACTGCGCAAACTGGAGACTTATCCATCTCAGCTCTCAGACGTGTTTGTAATGACAGTTACAGACAAGCTGGATATTGATACTGATGCTCAGCACTTTCAGCAAGACTGGGCCACTGCTCAAACTGGAGACTTATCCATCTCAACTCTCAGCCGTGTTTGTAATGACAGTTACAGACAAGCTGGATATTGATACTGATGCTCAGCACTTTCAGCAAGACTGGGCCACTGCGCAAACTGGAGACTTATCCATCTCAGCTCTCAGCCGTGTTTGTAATGACAGTTACAGACAAGCTGGATATTGATACTGATGCTCAGCACTTTCAGCAAGACTGGGCCACTGCGCAAACTGGAGACTTATCCATCTCAGCTCTCAGACGTGTTTGTAATGACAGTTACAGACAAGCTGGATATTGATACTGATGCTCAGCACTTTCAGCAAGACTGGGCCACTGCCCAAACTGGAGACTTATCCATCTCAGCTCTCAGACATGTTTGTAATGACAGTTTCAGATGAGCTGGATATTGATACTGATGCTCAGCACATTCAGCGATACTGGGACGCTGCGCAAACTAAAGACTTAACCATCTTAATTCTCAGATGTGTTTTAATGACAGTTTCAGACGAGCAGAGCAGGATATTAATATTGATACACAGCACTTTCAACAAGACTGGGCCACTGCGCCCCTACCCTGTATAACCAAAGTACATTATTAAATAAATCTTGGGCTTCGGTAATAATAATTATAATAATTTATTTATACAACATTTTTGTTACATACCGGTACTGAAATTATGCTTGAAAAGAATATCGATTACTAAGATATTTATTTTAAAACATTTAGTCCTTATTTTCCAATCTAAACACCATTGTTTCTGACATTACAACTTTCCCGATACTTTTTTTAATAGACAATTACAAACCTTTGCTCCACCATGATTGGATGATTACCACGACATATTGTTGTCTAGTAAGCAAATAACTTTTCTGTAACTTAAAATCATTTTAATTTAGTAATGACCATCCAGAACACGTTTTGTGACATTTCAGTTGATTTTTAAAACACGCAAGTTATATACTATATGTGTATATATGGATGAACATACATTACACTAGGCAGTAATAATTAATTATATAATAACCAAAAGTAGCAAATAATTTATTTATTTATAAATAATATTTATTCATTTTGAGTTACGTTTTAATATTTAAAGTAGCAGCGTTTGAGAGAAACAGTCACAACAATAACACGGTTTGTTCTTAGAGCAATAAACTTGAAAGCTCTTGAATGTAAGTGAATAAAGCAGTTTAACCAAGGACAAAAGTCTGCATCTCTGGTGTAAATACTCTAAGATCTAAATTAAACCTAAGCTCTCATATTAAAACCTGCCGAGTGTGCTCTGTTAAAAGGAAATTACTAAATCTCTTTCTGTACCTCTGCTTTTACTTCTATAAATTATACGGTTTAAATACAGAAGTGTGTCAGTTAGTTACAGTCAGTAAATGTATATCTGCCAATATCTCTCTCTAGTACTGGCTAAAAACAAACTTAAAGAAAGTTTCGCTTATGACGACCTCAAACCGATAACCTTGAAATGGTAATTATGTCAGTTTTCTTACGTTTCGCTTAGTTTATGTTCAAATCTAAGAATTCATAAATTCTTGTAAAATAATGGGCGAAATAATCTTAACGGTTGATTAAATTGATTAGGGATTTTTAAGAACTAATATGGTAAACCGAAAAGTGGCTTTTACGTCTTAGTGCGTGTATGTTGTTCATATTTATGCAGGAGAATGCTATGAGAATTAGTATTGTTAGGGTCGCTGTCCAACTCGGGAAGCTGTAGAGTTAAAGATCCGTATTAATAACGATAATAGTATTGCTGTATGTTTGTATAGCAGGGTCCCTAGGCCTTAAGAGTTTGTTGACAAAGTACGTTGAGGTTTATAGGGTCCAATTCGTAGATATTTCGTGCAAGTGGTTGAATTCTTGTCTCATAGTTAATTCTAACAGAAATGTAGTCATGGGTTTTCAAATTGCTTTAGGAGATTAGAAGTTGATCTGTGGTTTTTATGTTCCAATATTTCCTTGCGTCACAAAACTGAGATTGTTCATTAATGTGATGTTAACTGTGTAAGATTACAACTGCAAGTCATCAATAGCTCCGATGTTCTTGCTGTCGTTGGAGGCAAAGTGTGTAAACATTTTGGTCGTTTGGGGTATTTCAGTATTAGATATTGTTATACATAGGTAATTATGAATTTTTAGATAGTATTTTAGTAATGACAGGGAATGGGGTTTAAGGAATACATCTGTATGCTCAGATTTCCCGTGGGTATTCTAGTGCTGCTCCCAGTATAATGTTGCAGACAACGAACGGTACGAAGGGTCGCTGTTGATAGTTTCCTGAGGTATATGACATGTTCAGATTTAGAGGTCTTTGTGGGAGTTGTGGAGTTTGGATTGTAAATATACTGGGTAGTGTTTTTTGTATTTTTTCGTGTTCTGTATCACTGCGTAAGTCGTCATACTTGTCGTCGACTTGTGAGAGGGAATTCAATCTACAGCTGATTCACTAGATTTAAAAAATCGGTATCGCAAAATTCAACCCAGGAGGTTAAAAATAACAATATAAAACAAAGAGATACTAGTATCGTATGTTATGTTAACTCCAAGCACGTATCAACTGCAGACAACCATAGAGGAATACGCCACGCCCACTTCATAATGGCTGCCACGATCAAGCAGATAATACCTCCTCCCGCTACAAGCGATCACAAAAACAGCTGATGTAAACATACAATGCATTGAGGATCCTATATACAAACTGCACAGATTGTAAATGTTTTGTTTAAGAGAAATTTGAATATATCTTGAAATTACCAATAGGTTTCATTTTTCAGATTAAAATTATTAAACTGTGAGTGACATAAAAATCAACCCATTTAGGCATTTTACTTACATTTGAATTTCAGGGGTATTATCATAATGTACTTTTACATACTACTTTTTGGTTACTAAAAAGCTCAAACATCAAACGTAGTTAACGTAAATATAGGTTGATAGCCCTATTTTAAAAATGTAAAATAATATAATAATGTAAAAATATCTAACCAACTAATATTCTTCGTTTAAAGGTTTTAATTAAGGATTAAAGGATCATTTAACAGGATATTAGGATTTTGGACTTTTTCATTGTTATATGGTAAAAAATTATTTTATTTTAATGTAATATTATGTTTTGTTACTTGTTCCCTATGTTTCAAACACCCTAATGTATAAAGCTAAACTTGCATAAAAAGCTCAGAAACTAAAAATTGTAACGATTAACCTATGTTGGAAGTCAGATACGTACATACAGATAAGCTCCTTATTTCTATTATTATAATTACATTACATTCTTGCACGGTAACTGTTATACGGATTCTTGTTACTTAACACCCTCTGGAGGTTTCTATTTGAGATGGTTATACCTACCAGGAAACCTATACCGGATACAGCAAAATCTGACGTTCCTTACATTTTTGAAATTTTATGAATCCCAAGAATAATTTCAAAATTCACTGAAGATAACGAGTTTTAAATTTAGAGAGATAAATTGACCGATATATTTAGTTTACTAGTTGTTTGATTGACTAAATCTTCCAATTTTTGACAACAATATTTTGTAAAAAAATTTTCATGTCGACAAAGCTTTGATTGCAGTGATCTGAACTATTTGATACAAGCGACCAGTTCGTCTTTCTTTCTAGTCTGCTAGTCCTGGGTTTGGCATTCTCCACTAGAGTTAGTTTGTAAATAACTTCTGCTACAGCAATAACAGTTTGTGATGTGTTGATGATCTACACCAGGCCTCACAGCTCCGGCCACAGGGAGTGACAATGTTTTCATTATCATTGATTTATTGCTTACTATTGTGTTTATCAATAAAGAAGAGCAGAATTTAAGTTCAACAGAATCATGGTAGTATCGTTTCCAGACAACACCAGCGTATATATGCATTTGTGTAAGATGTGGTATCCCTGTATTTATAGTTATCTAAAATGACTAAATTTCCCATGCTTAGTCCTTTATAGTAACAGTAAAATAATAAGCACATTTATAATTCTGATAACATTTAGATTAGGTTCTTCTCTTGAACGTTAAATATAAATTCCTATAGCGACTGTAACATTTATTCCACTAAATTCTTTAGAATATGTTGTGCTTACATAGCATTTACTAATTGAGGACGATTTATTATTTAATAAGGTGCTGTACTAACCGCTGTTGGTCGGACTATCTGAGAAAAACGCCAGATAGTATAAGAGCAGAATATAGTGATTTAAGCCAAAAGATCGTGTTCTTCAATTCAAAATGGCACTTCAAAGAACGATTTAGATTAAACAATAATTACAGTATGTTACGCCAAGTAATCAAATCTATTTTTAGCATCAGTCCTTAAGCATTCACTAACAAAGTTAATAAGCACTTCTGGATATTAAAACACATGTTTTTTTTCTGAGAACACTATAATCGATAGTTTCAGAACAGAAGTGAATTTACAACGATTATTTTCACAGTTACGAATTGCGGTGTGTCTCTTTACATTCAAATGTTTCTCGCTTCTTCCGAGTGTTATGCTGGGCATTAAGTATATGTTTAGCTTGTTGACTATTATGTTGTAGGTATTATACTAAAATATTAGGACTACGCTAAAATACACTACACTAAAATATTGTGGGAGGAGATATCTTGCACCTGATCTCTGATTAAATATCCTAAACCTTTTCCACTGAAACACTCTTCGTGGTAGTGTTACCTCCCAGAGAAGGCCCTTCCCTTAGTGGAGGTTGTGATGACTACCGCTGTCTTTCACTATTGTAATCTTGCAACTACCAAAAAGGGTGCGTTTTGTCAGAAGTCACACTGTTTGGGCAGGAGTGAAAATTTTCCATTAGCATGATGATTCAGAGTGACGATGATTTGCACATTATCCTTGACCATTTGAGTGAGCCTTCAGGATAGCGATACCGCACAGTGAGACATGGTCAAAATGAAGCACACGTTTTACCTAAGCGTGATTTCAATAGTTAATAGGCAGCCCAAACACTAAACACGACACCTGTCCCTAATTTAGCAATTTTCGGAATATTAAGCCAATGTAAGCAGTTGGTGATCCCAATAGAACCATGTTTTACATTACAGGTCACTGCCATATTAGAGTGATCTGGGAGATTCTATGTTGCGGTACAAGGACGAGACAGTGACGCTGTTGTTACTTGATAGGCAGTTCTGAGTAGGATCCTGCGTGTTGCAATCCAAAATTGTCTGGAATCAACGACGTTGCCAGTTAGGGGATCCAAGGGGTTCATACCCCCCCCCCAAATTATAAATTTGGTAAATTTCATTTTTAGTTAACGATTATTATTATTTAAATAGTTCAGTATTATATTTATTACTCAAAAATCGTTTAAACATTGAACAGGTCTAAAACTGTTTAAGGAACAAAATGGATAATGATTGGTTGACTGCACTTGCCTTAATTTCAGTCCACTTCGGGAAAATATTAGTGGATTGACACAATTTTCCAAATTATTTTTAGGCTACGTTCTTATCTAGAAATGTCTCAAAAGTTTCAATAGGCAAAGATTACGATATTGCAAAGTTAGTACTAAGATGAAAATAGTAAAATATAAATAACATGAATATAAGGGCAGTGTTAAAAGGCACAAATTATTTGAAACAATATTAAGTAACAAGCAGTTATAAAATAAAAACCAATATTAAGGTGATCGAAAATATAATAAAAATGAAGTTATCTAGAAAAAATAGATTACCTTGCATTAAAATACGTTGAGGATTTGATTGTGTAATGAATTTCAGGTCTTGACCCCAGTATTGAGGAATTATATACTGTAGCTGTAATAGAGACACTAAGCACTGAGCAGGCTGTAGTTTACTGAATTTTTTCATTTAAGAAGCTTCTGTGAGGATAATAAAATTACACGTACCTTGTATCTCTACTGTGTCCACAATCATTGGAAATAATGTTTTTTTTTTTCAGAAGATCAAAGAGATTTTTTGCCACAGTCACTTAAAATACCGGTTCGGAGGGATAAAAAAAGAAAAAAATATATTGATTACTTTTAGTAACAATTTATTATTCTTAAAGAAAACTGAATTTGGATGATTTATATAATCAGGCCTAAAGTAAGATATTAGAATATAGATATTTGTACAGTAGGTTTTATGAAAGGTGACTAAAAAATATTCTATTAATATTTTAATTTTATAAAAAAAAATATTAATTTATTGTGCAAAATTATAATATTCTTCAGAAAAGTTGTATTGAACAGTGCAAGTTTCTTAAATCATAGCCATAAATCATAAAGACATTGGACTTCCTTATGCTGTAACTAATTTACATACCCCATTTAATACATATCGTCAGTCGTAAGAAAGGACTTTGGCCTGATTATAAAATATCCTAGGTAACCTTAGAGATAGTAGGTGGGCTAAGATTTTAACTAATGAAAGCATATTTGGTTTATCATTAATTGGCAAAGTTCTTTCATGCTAAACTCTTCGAGATTGGCACATCAATTGTGTTGTACGTTAGATTGCTTCTTATAATTTTTTATCAATATCAAACCAGCATGTTGATTTCTTAAAATAACCGAACAATAATAATATTAGAATTGTTTGATTACATATAAACCTTGAAAATTATCTTTTTACAGCATTTCATAATTACTAATTTTTATTTGAATTCATAATATTATATTGGTCTATTACTTTAACTTACTGTATTTAGATTTAGACTGTTATTATTTACACCAGTATATCTACATTGTAGTCCTTTAAAGGTATACCTGAGTATACAGTGTTATAAGTTTTATGAACAAACCACTTCACCAGGCAGGCAATGCCTGTCACACTATTATAGCTTTGTCATAGGAAATACTCACAGTCGTGGGAAAATATCAACCGATAGTTTTGCTCTTGTTTTCAGTATTAGTGGTTAAGTAAATATAGTAGCCTTACCACTACCATAGAGACTACAAGAGAACATAGAGTTACACCATTAAAGCGTAGTAATTAGATCCAAGCGAGAGTCCTATTGGGTGATATACCATGTGATATTTTTATTTTAACTCAATAACCACTAACCATACATTGTACAAGTTCTGGAGTCAGTTACAGTGGTTCCGTACAGTGTTAAGGGTTGTATCAGTTACGTTATGTGGAGACCCAAGGTTTCCAGACGTTGTTGTATATTCAGCCGTGTTTGTTTAACTCACAGAGCATTATATCCCCTACTAGGCAGATAGTTGTTTTCTAGAAAATGTATAACGTAACTAAAGTGTCATTTATGGAACAAATGGAACTACTTATGCCTTTATAATCTATCTTAAACAATTATTATAACATGACAGATAGATTTCTTGTAGAAGGGGATTTCGAGGAAATGATTCCAATATAAATATTATTATATTTCGTTATGTATATACACATATATATGATATTAATTCGGATTATGTAAAGTTTAGTAAATTTTTTAGACGTCAATTATTGGATAGTTACTGAAATTTTGAGCCTTAAACATAGCGTTTAGTTATTGTTTTTAATTAAAGTACTCATTGATGTTTTAAGAAAAATAAGATTATTTATAATAAGTTCTAGATACGAAACCTCTTCAAGAACGAATACAGTAAAACATATGTCTATATATTGGTGGTTTTGTACTAAACTGTAAGCCTTAAGTTATGTTTAGTAAATGTTTTGTTATTTTAGAAACAAATCAGTAATGCATGAATTTGTATTTATATTACTATTTACAAAACTATTAGATTAAAAAAATATAATTTTTTAAACATTTTTACCATTTTATTTTTGATATAATTATATATATATACATTATATAATTATTTACATTATATATAATATCTACAATTATATATATATATATATATATATATATATATATATATATATATATATATACAAATACGTAATATAATTTTAAGAAAGCAGCAATTTAACAGAGTTTATTAATTATAGAAAATAAAAAGAACATTGGTTTAGTGTTAACAACAACTTGAAAATGTTATTAAGCCTTAAAATATTCCATGTGATGTTGATTTAAGCAGCATTGTTAATTTAGAAAAGCTACTTTACTAAAATTGTACCCTGTTAAAATTGAGTAATCTGTTAAAGGACCTTTCCTTGTATTATAACAACACAACAGTAAAGACAATGTTATTAGAGTAACATTCATACAGTATTTGTGGCAATAGTTTGTGGCCTGTGTTACTGTAGATAGTGAAGAACTTTAAACATTGAAGAGTTTATTTTAACAAAAATATTTTGATTTCAAAGATATTGGGATTTACAAACAGTAAAAGGCCTATTATTCTGTTCAGTGGCCTATTAAATTGTTCTGGTTTAAAATATTGGACATTTTTCTTATCAAACTTAAGAGAATGTAAAAATTAAAAATCAAAGGCCAGTATTACAATTACAATGAGAGCATTGTAATACAAAAAGTATTATTGGTTGTTAACATAGAAAACTTTGACTAGATTAGCTTAATATATTTACAAAAATCAGTACTTATAAATCACATTTGGTAACTCACTTTTTAACAAAAACGTAAGTACCTAGTTTAATAAGTGTGTAAATGTCAAAATAAGTGTAATTGTTTCTATTCGATATTGATTAAAGCTTACAAACGTTTTTGATAGGAACAATTCTATTATTTCTACACAATAAGGATTATGATATGGTACCATGCTAAAAACAGTATTGTTCTATACTAGGAGTAGTCTATGACGGAAGGAGAAGAATCAGTTTCGCTGTTTGAAGAACTTACAATGTGGTCATGTTTTATTTTATAAGTACATGACTATGTAAATCCAAGTAATTTATATATTTGTAATTTTTAATAACGTACTCTATTTCTAGGTATTATTTTATTTACATGCAATAACATCGCAGTAGATGCAGTCATATTTTTATATATAAAAGATTGAATTTTGATCATGATTTTGTTAATTTTTTGGACTTTAATGTGTTGAAAGATAATGTGTAAGAAAGTAACTATATTGCAGCACCTTAGCGAGCGATCGTTGTCCAGGGAGGACGTCTCTCGACGAAGCACCCGTCAAAGTTTTCTACTTTATTATCGTAAGTCTGTAAGAATAAATTCAAAAATTTTTGCCCTAACAGCAACTTTCCTCCAGCGTCTAAGAATAAATTTCGGCCTCATTTAATTTAATAGTTAAATAGGTTTTTATACTTAACAGTTAACTTAGATACGCACTTAGTTTGTAAGATGATATGGTTTTGTCACACGAATTTTAAGTTTATTTTTGTTTCAAATCCACTCCCACTCATTTATGTGTAATTATCACATTAAGAATTTAATCTAATTTCTATTAGGACTATTTAAAGTTATTGCTCACATTATTTGTATTTAAAAAGAGTAAATTTACTGAAAAACAAAAATATATAAGCATTTCTTTTCATTTACTTAACAACATAGGAAGAAAATTAGCCTAATTTTTTCATCTCGTTGCAGGAAAAGTAATAAGTTTATTTAGAAAAAACTAATTAAATTCAAAATGTTTTGTAGAAAAATGATCATTAGTTTATATGTTATTACCAGGGCTATATATTTTAAATCCAATAGAAAATAATATAATTATTTAAAGTGTTTAATTACAGATTAATATTACTCAAATTGTTCTGAATTACTTTGTAGATAGTGTTTATCCTCGTGACCTTACGACATTCCCACCTGCCTGCACGTAATTGTGTTTGTAATCGATTTACCATCGTGTTAATTGGAATACAACAACCTTTAACTGCAGATGTGTCATCTGTCGGAATGTCAGTAATTACGTTAAGAACGGGTTTAACTTATTTTTCTATTTTATGTATTTTCTATTTTATAATTCTAAGATAAGATGTAAAGAAAATTGGCAGTTTAAAACTTTTCGGCACTGCTTTGAATTTGTAGAGTTTAATTATTGTACAATTTATGAATAACTCACGGGAAGTGGTTCGTTAATATGATACTTCTTATCCAAGATATGTTTAAAGTATTTGTACTTTATAAATACTTCTTTATTTTTGTGGTCGTAATACGCCCATACGCAATGTGTTTGATACTTTTTCATCTATTCGATGGTTTATGCAGAGAGATAATACATAATTGCTAAAGATTAAACCTATGTGTGTACGTGCCTTATTTTATCACATTTCTAGGTTTACCAATTTAAGGAAGTATGACTTAAATTGTAAGACATTATGGTAGGTGATAAGTTTTTTTCTACCCAACATATGTTTGTTTATTCATATAACATACAACATGTAAGCGTGTTTATTTTATTCTAGTTTTATTGTTAATTTAGAGTTGCATAGTATTATAGTATAAAGTAAACACACACTAATTATCAGGAACAAACATATTTTTATGGTTTTAGCTGTCAAATGCAAATATTAATATTTTTGTTAAATAATACTTAATCGTTTCTATCAAAACAGAAACAATAAAATTTCCAGATGAACTATTCATGTCTGTTGCATTATGTTCCAGAAATATAAAACAAATTTGCTCCGATGTAAGTCAGCTTTTCTTATTCCTTTATAATTTATATTATTATTATTATTTCCTATTATAAATAAATAAATAAGGACTTTATTTTGGAGCGGTTTTCAACAATAATTGTTGGCTTACAAAACGACTCATGTCTTATTATAGTTCTTTAAAAAATTTAAAAGATTATTTTATAGTTATTAATAAATAAAACATAATATTAGACATACAGTTATATTTGGCTATATCACCTTGTATTGTACATTAAATACTTGTATATATTTTCTTTGTATGTCGTTTCAGATACACCCTGGCCTGTTACGCTGGAGGGACAGTTCATTATATAATTTGGGAGCAAAGTTACGCAAATCGTTTTCTTTCTAATTCACGGCGAACGCGAGGCATCTCCAACACTTGATCCTGTCTAGTACTGTGAGATCGGACTTGAGACCTGCTTTTTAGTTTTTCTCTCAGATATCCCGGCCTGCCAGTGGTCAGGATTCTGTAAAACCAGGCATGAGGACCTCAGGATACAAAGTATCAGCTACAGTCAACAATCCAGCGATCGTCGAGCCTCCGAAACATGGTTCAAACCTTCTTAAACCACATACATACCTTACACACATATTTTTGGACCCTCTGTAATTTTTATAAATCTCCTTTAGGGACACAATGTTGTCATAGACAGGGAGGCAATAATCGATCACAGAGAGCACAAGAGCCCGGACAAGGCGAAGCCTGGTCTCTCTAGGAAAACATGTGCCTATGCTTGTATAGCATTCTCAGTCGACCAAGTGTTCGCCGACAAACAGCACTTACATGACCAGATAGTGTGAGGCCACTATCAAGCATGAGGCCCAAGATTTTTTGAGGATTTCACACTCTTCAGTCTGGACACTGCCAAGCAACACCTCACCCACTGTCTCCGAACCCACATTGGAAGGAATCGGACAAACACACTACACTTTTTCTTGTTCAGTTTAATCCATGCCTCTCAGACCAATCATGGACAATGCTTAAGTCAGCAAATCAAAATGGAAACTGCTGAGTCAGCTCTTCCGGCTTCATATGAAACACACAGTTGAGCATCATCGGCGTATGAATACACAAGCGACTATGTTGCAAGTCTGAACCCATAGTGGCGGAAAACAGGGTGAGTAGAATGGGCCCAAGGCAAACTTCCCTGTGGAAACACCAGCAAATTACTTAAAGATGAGGAGAAATCCATCCCAATTTTAACCTTTTGTCTCCTATTCACCAAATAGGAATCAAACCAAGAAACCACCTCTGGTCGAAAACCATAAAAATACGACAGCCAACAACATCCTGTGGTCTATTGAGTCGAATGCATGTGAAAATTCCAGCATTGCAAGAAGAGATGCTTTCTTATCCGCCCTTGCGTGAAGCAACTCGTCACAAACGAGCAAAAGCGCAGTTGCAGTACTATGGTCCTTCCTGAACCCAGACTGTAAGGCTGGAAGGATATTCTCCGACTCCAGAAATTGTACCATTTGTGAAAACAACCAGCTTCTCCATTATCAGGCAATACCGAAATTGGACGCAACTCGGACACAGATGAAGGTGCTTTGACTTTGGGAAGAGGCAGTACAATTGCCTCCTTTCATGCATCCGGAAAGTGGAAGTGGCCAATGACTGGTTAGCTAAATGTGTTATGGCGTCAATACAATACGGACTTATCATTTTAAATCATTTTTTCTTTATATGCCATCAGCTCCAACTGCCTCTGATGTGATGCTATTCAAAGCCTCCTGCACTTCTCTCCTTGTAACACTCCTGAAATAGAAAGCACAAGTGACACTCTCTGATTTGTTTCTTTCATAGAACTGTACGCAATCATCATTTGCCATGATACCTAAGCCCATACTAACGAACTACATATTGATTTCTTCCAAATCTTTTACAAAGTTGGGTATGGCTGGATCGAATGGATCAGTGGACACCACTTTTCCTTATTTTAGTCCAAAAGTCTCTAGAGCTTTTACATTTCTCCATTTCAGTTTTAAAATAATTTTGTTTTGATCGTCTCTTATTTCATTGTTGAGCATATTTTTAACCTTACAATATGTTTTTTTTACAAGTTTCATTTCCTGTAGATAGCATTTTCTTCTTATAACAATCTTTTTCTATGGTTAGTTGAATGATTTGTTTATTTCTCCATGGAGATTTTCTTTCTGGTCACTCTCTTATGTAATCTAGAGGTGCATTTTCATTAAAAACTTGAATATAGCAGAATTAATAAAATCTAGAATGGTCATCTACATTGTTCATAGACATAGCATCCTCCCACCTAATACTGGACGTACAATGTATCATCTTGTCAATGTCAAATCGGGATAAGTAACATAAGTTAACAAATCTAGGAGGCCTTTTTGATTTTTTTTGTTTTTTATATCGACATATGTCATCTTGTGATCAGATACTCGAACACCTCTTGAGTCATAGATGGCTGTGACATATCCACGACGTCACACTGTACGTATTTAACATTGCTATTTACAATAATGTGATCAATCAAAGTTGCACAGGTTTTAGTAACCCTTGTAGCAACTTTAACAACTGAGTCACCTCAAGGCTCTTAAGAGTTTATTTGCAAAGCAGGTCTCTGGGGATGATAAATCTAACAAGTTAATATTCAAGTCACCCATTACAACAATATTATCTGCGTACTGGGCCATATCACAAATACAAAGTGGAGAGCGGGCTCTAGACAAGTGTAAGGCATATCTCGGTCTGTAGATAATGCAAAATGCAGAAAGATTTACTTTTTACACTTCAATATTCCACAAATATGCTCTGGAAAATTACAATCGTCAAATTAAAGTGATTTCAGCGAAAGTTGTAGGCAGTTCTTCACATATAGTGCCACTCCACCACCTCTGGAGGCAACTGCATTTCCCTTTATGTCGCTCCTAAACAATGAATATCCACTCATCGCAAACTCATCAGAAGATTTACTTTCATTCAGCCAAGTTTCCGAAACACCAAAAACATCCAGGTTTAAATCCTCTACCACGGCACGCATCTCTTCGAAGCCTGTGGAAAGAGAGTTTCAGATTTAGATGTGCTATCGTGATAAATTTATCAAGTTTACATATCCGTTTTTTGACTGCACCACATTCCCATCATCCACAAGTCTCGGCAAGCCAGATTTGTCACTGTCAACCGAAAGTTTCAACATTCAATACGGCTTCAACACCGTCAACTACAGTCTCCAGCAACCCAACCTCAACATCATCCACCTCAAGCTCACCCCTCGTTACGGCGTCTACAACGTCAGCCACAGGTTTCAACAAGCAACCTCCGACAACATCAACTGGAAAGCACACCACTCGTCACAGCGCTTTCAGCGCTAGACAAAAACCCCATCGAAGCCATTTCACAGGATGTAAGCTGCTCGTAGACATTCAAAAAATGCTTGCTCCAAACACAGACACCCCCTTTCTGTTAAGGTGTCTGCCATCCCGAGCAAGATGGTACCTTCGCAGCAGCTGATTCCAGTTCAAGGAAAACGACACCGAAGTTTCAGACATCAGCTCCAACTGCTCATTAAATTGTGCTAATGCAGTTCCACTTATGTCAGACCTTGGCAAAATGCTGTCAACTAAACAACACTGTTTGGAAAACGGATTCGTGTTATGTATAAGAGGTCCGCCATACAGTGCAATGCCTCGCGCTTGCCGCATCCCCCATTATACCAGCACCACCGTTATATTTCAAAGGCAAGTTATTGGTTCCTACATGAAAATGAATTATTTTAGGTTGGTGCTGCAAGAAACCCATCAACTTATTTTTTTACATCTTTGATTTTCGCCCCAGGGTGTACCCTAACAGTACAACCATTTTCCTTACAAAGCTTCCCCGAATATCGGAGAATTGAATCACCTATAAGCAAATAATCAGCATTACTTTGCTCAAACGGGTTTGAGAGAGAGTGATTGTCCTCCAGAGTAGTTGGTCTGGACCTGCACATTCTACAGCCGGTAACATGTCATCAGTGGCACACAAACCACTCAAAACCATTGCATTATTTAGGGCCTACTCTACAACTACTACTTTCAACATTTATTTTACTCTTATTTTTAGAGGGGTTTCTTTTATCTTTGCTTTTTCAAAGAGTCTGTTTTACGTTTTTTCCTTGCATTTTACATGACCAGAATTTTCACTCCATACACCTGAAGAGCTCTTAACAACCTTAAACAAAACTGACTCAGTAACAGAAGTGTTGGTTACTTAAAAACTACAAATCTATTTTTACAAGGTATTTGATTATGTTTATTCGGATTTAAGTTTCGCCTGGCACATTTTTTTACCTTTCACAACTTTCCACACTTTATCGTTTGCCAAATTTGACCTAGAATTATTACTACTTTGAGAACTTGGTACAAGAGTGGCATTAGTACTACCATGTGTCTCAGAGGTGTCAGTGTGATGCAGTGTGTTGTGAGTCAATGCGAATCGGTCGCACACCTGACCGAGCAACAGCCGAGCGTTAACAAGAACGTGAACACCACATTCAAAAGACTCTGTCTGCTGAAAAGTCTGCCCTCTCACTTATTGGAGCACTATCTAATCCAAGGTTGACAAGCAACGCTGCAGCATGCCGCTCGTTCAGGGCCGCGCACCGAGTCGTAGTGTACTGCTGTTCGTGTTGTGTTATCAAGGAGCAGTAGGCTCCAGTGTGACCCACCATTCTGCTCAAGACCTTGGTCACAATTGTTTAATACAAAAAACATCCAGGATTTGTTATAAAAACGACATGTCACTTTAAAGCCTGATCTACATAAGTTCTACTATGCAGTTTTAGAAGTTGCGTCAAAGTTGGATCAAACAAACAAAATATCATTTTGAATTCTAGTGACTTCAGAATTCAGTAACTGATATGATGAGTTATAATTTCATCTGATAACCATTTATTGTTTTAAAAACCTTCAATGAAGATTCAAGTTGAACAATCTTATTAGTGTTTACTAGCAGATTATCTTTTAAAACATTACCAAATGCTTTCATTTTTTTCGACCCAACTTTTTTAGTCTGCTATTTTCTACAATTAGCTTACGATTAGCACATTGAACTGTTTCATAGTCATTTACAATGTTATCATGTTCTGCTTGCAGATTTCTCAACAGAGAATTTGTATTTTCGGCCTTAGACAACTTTTTACTAATTGTCCTTAATCTTAACTTCTAAAGTATTCTTTTCATTAACTAAATGGTCATTATTGCTAAGAGAGATATTTAATTCAGAACGGTGAGAATTCCTTTCTACATCCCTCTGTGCACTCAAATAGTCCAGTTCTTCTTTCAAGCGCTCATATTTACCACACACGTCATTCAGCTGTCCGCAGGACGTCATCAAACTTCACAACAATGCCAGACGCTCATTAATCAATTCATTGCAGTCATAATCACAATTTGATACAAGTTTATATAGCTGAATGCAAAATTCAGAAACTAACGTACTAGCATCATCGTTAAAAAATTAGCGCAGTCAAATATAAAGCTATCCATTGCCAATAATAACTTTAGTCAAATTTATAGGGCCGATAAAAAAAAAAAGAAAAACCAAATTAACTCAACTGGTCTGTTTCTCACAGGATACAAAATAAAATAAAATCAATTAAATTAAATTAAATCTTCTATACAAATGTGAAAACAATAAAATATCTAACCTAATCTAATAATAAATATATTTTAATAAAATATTAAAATAGTCAATAAATAAAATAAAATTAATTTTAAAATGTAACAAAAAATAGCAACAATAATATAGTTATAAACATATAAAACAAAAACAGTACTTAAAACCTAACAACAACAACGAACAACTACAAATAAACAAGGCTTCAATACTGAAAAAATGTAAGACATAAAATATATAGTCTATACAGATGCCTTCAAGTTAAGCGGCGACTTAAGTAGAGCTCAGTTGTTGGTCGCTTGCGTCAATTTATTGAAGGCGCAAGATAAAATCCACCGTAGCAGCAGAGTGTAGTACAGCAGCCTCGGGCGTGACGAAGGTTAATAGTGGGACAACTAGTGCGGCGATGTGGTAGCGCCAGCTGTGCCTTGCAGATGCGCAGTAGTCCCGCTTGCCGTTCCGTCTGACAGGCCGCTACAGATTTTTTCTTCTCCGCTCCAAGTATGTTAGTGACGAGACTGACATACACTGCTTACAGCTGCGTGTTGTTTTCTTTGGCAACTTGGAATGTTCTCCTTTGACACTTATTAATAAATTAAAAAACTTCCGTGAACAAAATAATAACTATAACAGTTTAAAATATACAACAATCTTGGAGCATAAAAATAAGTAGACTTGCAAGGCTGAGCAGATTATATTATATTAGTGGAAAGGAGATCAATTATAGGCCTATTCAAATAATAATTAAAATACTAACCTTGTTACGAAGAGAAGGAGCTAAAAGTTAAATTACACTTTTGAGACATCCATAGAGGGAAGGAAGGGTGAGACATGAGGTAAAGGAGTGTGTTTTAAGGTAGATTCTAACTCACCGATGTTAATCTTGATTCTTGCCTCATTTCATCCGAAAGAGATAGAACTTCCAGCTCGGCCATGGCCTTCAGGGCTGCAGTGAGATCCACGAAAGAACATGTACCTTTCACTACGAATCTTCACTGGCGTCGGGCTAGGAACAATGAAGAGAAGAGCCATCACGAGGTGTAAGCTACTGCAATCGGTCGGACCATGTCTCCTCTGACGGATGCAACGAAAACAATATAAAATGAATACGAAATAAGAGGACATAGAGACCCGTGGCGACACTTCCACTACCACGAGAACAAAGTGATGAGCGACTGCAAACCGGAACATGTCTCCAAATCGGCTCCTACGGTACAACTATACAGTGAATACCAGAACATAGTGCATAGAGACCCATGACGGTACTACTTTGCCCAGAGGAAAACGAGTGTGATACCATGGGGTGACCGCATCCGGACCACATCTCCCGAACGGCTCCGACGATATAACTGAATGTTCGGGCGTTTAAGAGACGCAGCTCCTGGACACGATGTGGCCTGAACCAAGTGATGTGTGTGAGAAGCGGCCGTCAAATCGGACAATAGTAAGTTATAACGGTCACTTGGATAAGTTCACCAGCATTGTTTTTGTCATAAGAACGCCCTAAAATATTTTAAGGGAGCCTTCTACTGAATATTAAAATGAAAAAAATACTAGATAAATTCTAATATATTAAACAGTGGCCTCCTTGACCTCACCTCAGGAATTAAACAAACAAATAAAACACACTTTAAGAGCTAAATAAAACAGGACTAAAACGAGAGTGGACCGTAGAGCAGCTTAGTTGAGAAGTAGAAAACACCTGAGCCGCAGTGCTGACCAGGGTTCCGCCTGGAGTAGGTACGGCACTGGAAGGTGCGGGCTCCAGTATTGAGGGGACGGGTGGTCGGCGCCCGTGGCGCGGCGCTCTGGTACAGCTGAACTGGTGTGCGTTCATGTGCTGTGATACACTATTCACCTCATCATTCTTGAGGTGACAGAGGGTAATTTGTAACCAAGAAAGTGTTAGAGCAGAGTCATAGTACAGAGACCTAGAGTCAAGGGTAAAATGTTTACCTAACTGATCAGCGCAATAGCTTACCAGCTGGGCTAAGAGGTGCGGAGCACACAATTCCAGTCTTGGTAGTGTAACACGCTTAAGAGGAGCAACACGAGTATTTTATATGATTTGACTCACGCGCACTTCACTTTTACTATTTGTGCACCGCAAGTATACCATGGCTGCGAAACAACTTTCTGAAGATACTGAACAACAATCTTACCGGGTCACCTCCGACCGGAGCAAAAAGACAATGTATAATAAATACGAGAAAATAGGAGATAGAGACCCAAGATGGCACTTTTTCTACCCATTGAAAAAAAGTACGAGACGTTGAGTGACCGCGCCAGGAAAAATCCTCCAGAACGGCTCAGAAGATACACCTGAATGTTCTGGCTTCTAAGAGACGTTCCTCGACTGCAGACAGACAGACAGAACCAAGCGACGTGTCCACTAATGAGATACTCTCGTCTAATAGGATGATAGATACATCGATCACTTGGAGCAGCTCACCAGAACACATTTTGGCATAAGCATGTCCTAAACTATTTTAAAGATAACAAGTAATCTACTAAATATTAAAAAGTAAAACCTACTCTACTGGATATACTGTATGTGTTAATTTATAGTTAAAGACACTTCAAACTTATGGTTACAATATTTACATATCATCATATTTTTACATATAATGCTGTCAAGGTTGAGATAAGAACGACAAGCCCTACTGGCAGAGAGCCAATGTCCGACAACGTGGCAACAGACGTACGAAGGCAATAAACATTTCATGATGGCGTCCAAGCGGAAAATCTGCCAACAATCATGTCTTCCTGTCACACTCATGTGAACATTAGTTATCTTTGATCAAAACATTTTACGATTTACGTCATGCAATGTACATTATTTTATGTTTGAATGAAATTCTACAAAAAAAAGCAAGCACCGCCTTTACAAAAATTATGTAAATATTACGCATTATATTCCGCAACGCTACTTACCTAACAACACTTAAGATTTGCTAGGCCATCGTTCAAAACTTCTTTAACACCTTGTATGTGACACTGACATCCCTTCTCATAAGCAAATATAGATACAATTATTTGGATCTGGCCACTAGTAACATTATGGTCTAACGTGTAACAATAAGTCTCTTTCCTAAGTATACTGTTTTAGACTAAGTAAGTTTGTACTATTTAACTAATCTAAACATTTTAAGAAAACCAAACCGAACGTTGACTTAGGATAGGTTTATATCAAATTTACTTTGTGCGAATCTGCATCTCAGTAAAAAACATATTGAACAGTCGTGTGAACAACTTCAATCGGATATCGAATTACTATTAGTTTAATTTGAAGTTTTTGTTTAACTAAACTTGTTTGGAAATTTTATAAAAATTTGTGATATTGTATTGCAGTACAGTACTAACTTTTTATTCGACGATCTTACTTTCTCGTTATGGTTCTCGAAATGTACAGTTATTATGAAAAATATATAGCACTATACTTGTTATAAAATTAATTTTTAAGAACTGAAATGTTTTATTACTTTAAAACAGCACAGTAGCATTTAAAACATGTGTTATTATCTGTATCTTACAACAGTTACATGCTAATTCAAAGCTTCTTATTTGCCCGGTTCTAGTAGTGTAATTAACGTCTAAACTTCTCCATTTCTCATACTTTCCGTGTAAGTTGATTAAAAAATTGAATTAAAAGATAAGGTTTTAGTTTTTTACGTAAGTGAAGTTTTCATTTAGTAAATAATATACTAACCTTCAGTAATGTTAATTATGTTTGGTTTGTACAGTAAAATAAATCAATTAAATATAGTATTTCATTACTAACTTAAATTTAATACTGATAGTTTATTTTATTTACATACACTGCTTTAGTAAACTTTAAAATATCTATGGCAATCGTCGGCATAGTACAGTAAGTATAATCTTTATAACTTGAGAAATCATTCTGATGAAACTTTTTGAAATTATAAGTTCGTTTATATTTTATCACAAGAATACGTATTCTATATTTGGTAATTTAGAATGGGTAACTATTGATACAGCAAAATACAAACAAGAAGTTTTGTATCTGTTTATGTCACATGATTAAAGTAAATACTCACAAAAACACATATATGTAAATCAACCGCAACTGTAGTATATAAGAACAACCTTAAATATTTACTATTATTTTAACTTTGAGCCAACGGTCCGTTTTTATTCATGGTAAGCTAAAAACTAGTTGAGAATAGTGTTTTTCAGTTTTCATTATTATCTTCTACTCTTAGTAATTCTCTGTGTTATAAACTGATTATGTAATATTTGATAAAGAAGATTTCACGTTGAGCACACATTTTTACATACCTTATCATATCTGTTTCTGATATGGGGCACGCCTGGTGTTGTAGATGTATTATTTTACCAATACCACAGCACAATTAATTCCAGGCGTTTCCAAAGCAGATTTCGGATCTTTTATGTACTCCTGGCTATACATCAGGGTAAATTATTTAAATTTCCTAACAGAGAATGACTAAAGGATAATTCGGTTATTGTATAACTTGTATAGGAAGTATGAATGTGTTAGTGAATGTTTTAGAACTATTAGTATTTTGCCAAAATAGATAATAAGGAATGACTTTTGCGATACATTGTGATACAATGTCTGATGCATTAAAATATATTTATTTAATTTTATCGCATTTAATCAGATTAAGACGATCGCACAGGTACGATTGATTGATTGATCGAATTTATTTCCATATTTTACACATAGAGTAACGAAAATAAATAAATAAAAAACACCTTTGTAGGGAATTAGCCTGTATGCGAGAAAACGAATTCATCAATCTGCAGTAAACTAATACCACTAAGAAGTCTTAAATTAAAATAAGGGAATGCATTAAAATTACTAAAAAAATCTTCATTAACAAATGGAAAAAAAATATTTAACCTCAAAACGAAAAAGTACAAAACCAGAGCATGGAAACCCTGAGTACGTTTATTTAATAAAAAATTCCTACAATTAGAAAGGGATATAACTTATGTAGGAAATTAAAGTTAAAAACTTAAAAACGTAATGTAGAAAAACTTACATAAAAAGAGCAATAAGAAAGATTTTAATATAAAATTAACCTAGCTAAGTATAGAGAGGCTGTTTTCAAGTCGTAAGTGCAATACCCAAGTTGATTTCATTTCGAGTGACATTTACCTTGTTTGCAACTGAGTTAAGATCCTGTTTTAAGGAAATCGTTAAACCTATCTAATTAATATGACTTTTTGATAGTAAAACACAATTAAAAATAAATATTGGAAAGTCTTTTATTAGTAAAAGATAGAGATATTTTCTTTCTGAGTTTAATTTATAATTAATAGTTACAATAATTGCATATTTTGTTCATGGAACCAATCAAGCAGACTTTTTTTACATAAAAAATAGAGTAAAATTACCAATTAAAACTATTACAAAATATTCATATATATCATGATTCTTGTAAAGCGTATTTCATCTACAGTAAGTGTCTGCGGTGAGCAATTTGAATAACTTTTCAATAAATATTTGTTCGCACTATAATATTACTAAAATGTTACTATTGACTGTTCATATTAACATTGAATAATTTTAAAACAATTAGTTGATAGTTGGGATGATATTAAATTATGTAAATAGATGCAAATTTACATTGTTGGTCAAACATTGCTTTTGTCTTAATGCGATGAACAAAAAGCAACTTTATGGAGACGAAAGAAAGTTTGAAGTGGATGAGCAAAACAAGAAGCTGTGACTCATGTATAATGTTGATGAATGTTCGGAGTTTTATAATTTAATTCATTTACATTAACCTAATTTATACTTAGAATTAATTTGTTGATTGTAGCAACAAGAGGCAAGTTTACTAGTATTGTGCACAATTGAATACCATTTACGCTTAATAGATGCGTAATAAAAAATATTTTTAGTCACCACGAAAAATAGAAGTAAATAAGTTCTAAAAGTATACTATCATGAACAAAAGTCAAATTAAATAACCCAACAAACAAGATTTTGAAACTTTCAGTGGATTGCGACTGTCAGTTTAATGCATAGTTACAATAAAAGAAATTTCGCTTCTGCAAAGCATCTCTTCATTGTTATTATTAAGTTTTATTAATAAGTCTATATATATATATATATCTCTGAACTCCACATAGGCCTAACAAAATATATTTCACATCCGTTCTTAACTCACATCTGCGTGTTGAGTATAAATACCATGGTGAATAGACAGTTAACACACCATACTGAGGTGTTCCATATACCAGTAGGATAATATGGGTTGATATCAAAAGAATTTTCTTTATGACATTTTATATTGCTTGTCAAATATTAAATTCAGGTAGTTATTATATTTTACATCCATTTCGCTTTTTAAGAACACTTTAATACTGACATTCCACTTTTAAAATGTTTAGCACAGGTATAAGAAAATTTGTGTACGATGTCATAATAGAAATTGTAAGTTCCTCTATATTTCTGCCTAGTAATATATTTAGTTCTATGCGTATTTTTTCCTAAATAATTTGTCAGTTTACTATTGTATTTCTTACTTACTCATTTATCTCTTTTTCTAAATTCGGTATACTTTAATTTTATTATATACACAATAAAAAGGCTACTTCTTTCTTTGGTAATGAACCTAAGATAGTTTGACACTCATTCTTTCTGCTATCTTGTTTTTCTCTTGCACACTAGTTAAGCATCCTTTATTGCAATAATAAAATTATTACTTATGAATTCAAAATTATATTTCCTGTCAGTTATTGGTATGTTATCTAAATTTATATTTACAAGTCTACCCAGTTTATTTTACGTTTGTCAATGTTATCTTTCCCTATAAGGGTTTGATGCAATTTTTTTAAACCAAATATTTCCAATTGTTACATTAAAAGTATAGAATTCAAAGTATAGAACCTACAGGAAATTATAATTTACAAAGTTTTCGAGAATAACAAGTTCCAGTTGTATACATTTTGAATTAAACCAATGGGAACTAAAGTAGGGTACATATTTGAGACTGCTTCCACACTTTGATAACTCCTTGTTGAGTGCTAACTTGACATTGCACTTTGTTAAAATTATTCATTGTTAGCTTTGTATGGTAAGTAATTACGTACAAAATAACTAAGGTTCTTATAAATTCCTGTATATAAAGTTTTCTCGCTTTTAAATTTTAAGTTTAACATAACAATTACGCACGTGTTAATTGACTGTCAACGATTCAAAACTATAAAAAATTTGTTCTAGCTGGACGTTACAAAAGGTTTGATTTGAAATTGGGGTTTTAGGTCAAATTAAAATTTAATTGTTCAAGAAAGGATCCGCGAGTGTAGGAATTGTACAAAAAGAGCGCGGTTTATCTTGACGTCAACTATGATAACTGGTTACAATAGGGGTTGAACAGTTGGCCATTAATTTCTCCAGCCTTGTGATTAGACAATTGGAAGCCAATCAAAGGCGTCGGTAATGACATAGTTTTGGTGAGAGAAGGGGTCGGTATAAAAAAACACCGACTCGCAAGCCTAGCCGTCTTTTTTAGGTGTTCAGCGGATTATATTAGTGGTGAAATCAGACGTTCTTTTTTCATACAAATTCTGTGAATGATTTGTGGCGTAATAAAGCATTATGTTTATACAATGGAATTTTAGAAGATTAGGAGAATATTAAATAATTACTGAACTATTTCATGAGAGTATAGGCTGTAGCAAGATTACAATATTACAAGTTTCTTTTCTATTGTAATTTTAGTTAGAGGTAATTTTCAATAGAAATGTAATACCCAGAATTATAGCGTTTTATATTTATTATTGAGTAAATACTTTTTTGGAGGAATATAGTTTAGTTACATTTTTCACTTTGAATATTTGCCAACAGTACTAGATATTGACAAGTTTAATACTAAGAAGTATTCAGCGAAGTTGTAATTAACTTTTATATAGCTTCGCTTATCACAGAGGGGAAAATTTTAATTTAGCACTTTTAAAATTTATTTTAATTTTATAAGAAAAGAAAGTTTTTACTTTGATTTGTAAGAGGCTAGAAGTTAAATTAAATTTAATCGCTTTTATAAAAAAAATGATTTAAACAAATGATTTAGATTAAAACACGTTTACAAGACAAGTGGTTCTGTTAAGAAACTGACGAATGAATTTAAATATATAACATTTAGAAAGATCATTTCATTAAATGCCAAACTTAGTTTCAAAGTTTGTTAATAAATTGTTTTTAAGTAAGACAAGAAAATATTTTCCAGCCTACTTTCACCAATAACTATTATTAATTAATTTTAAAACTGGAAATATAAAAATAAACACTTATAAAACAGATACACTTATATAAAAATATGTGAAGAGATTTTGTGGATTTTTCGGATATTTCTACAGAAACCGTGATGACAAAGGGAACATGTATTGTCACTGTGAGCTACACTGTGCGGTGTGTTTACTACGGTTAATGGTTAAGTATGTCTTGTCTTTAAATGGTTTATTTTGTCCGCAGCATGACAAGTTATACCGATAAATAACCAGGGGATTTCTCCAGAAGTGACACATTTATATTATCTGTATGTTTAACTTTCTTAACCACAAAAGATATCTTTTTTCACTCTGTATCTAGGTATAATGTGTTACTCTCATTGTTTAAAGTTCTAATCGCCATGAGAAAAACTATAATTTATAAAATTTCGTGATAAAGACCCTAGACCCCTTAAAAATAAATCTGTCATATGTGTAGTTATGTTGCATCACAAGTTATGCAGGAGCAGGGATAAATAGTTTATTTTACACAACTGCATTCATTCCAACTGTAAGATCATATACTTGATAAAAATAAAACACTAATTATTTTAGCGGAACTAAATAATGAAAGTTCCAATACGAAGTGCAAATAGCATCACTAATAGATCGCAAATAGAACGCAGCATCACTAATTCATTGATCACAAAAAAATTGAAAATTACCATAAAGTACAGTAATGTTTCCTTCCCTATTCTCTCATCGTAAAGTTTGGTTTTGACGAATTTATATTAGTTCTCTTGTGTTTTTACACGGGGGGATAATTAACGACGAAAAATGTGTACATATCTATAAGCTATAACACCCAACGGGATCTTATAACTAACTTTGTAGTTTCATACTATGTGAAACTATTTTTTTGACATACATGATTATTTCTTGTAATATTTTCAAGCGAGATATTTCACCAGTGCTACTGTTTCGTTCCTTAACACTCAATAAATAAGTATGTTAGGGGACGAAATTTATATGTTCTATATATTCCACATATTTTAAGAACTAAATATTAATATAAAGTCGAGAATTAAAACCATATTGTCTTAATATTTTGGTAATAATCAGTATAAGTCACTTGTGGGATCCGGATTTTTCGGATATCACTTCGGTTAGTGTCTGACTTCCTAGCTATCTGAAAAATGGTTAGTACGAGTTATTACAAACTTGGCGTTAGTTTTTCCACTCATAAAACGGATAGTAACTAAAAACTAGCAATGCAAAACTAGCGTTTCAAAAAATCGCTAATTATCTATTTGCATATAACATCACTAAAAACCATTACAATTACGAGACATTTTCAAAAATAGCGTTTTGCTCAAAATCGAAGGATATCAAATTATGAGATTATGTTGATGAATTGTGAAGTTTGAGTTGATAGGTGTAAAAATATATGTATATGTGTATAGTATAATCTTATTGTTTAAAACTGTGGGTTGTGAGTGAATATTAAGGACTTGCAAAAACATTATATGGATATAAAAGTGACAATCTTACGTATAAAAAGCAAAATCACAAAACCCTTAAATCTAACGCCCAATCATATCTAAAATGAAAATATACAGAACTTCGTTATGTTAAGATAGCGGTGGAGTAAACTTAATCTACTATACGTTAATTATAGTGTGATGGACTCGGAGTGGGTACTCTAGCTTGGAGATTAGTTGTCTTTTAAAACAGTACAGCCTCATTCAATCTCATGCTGGAGGTTCAATGTGAACGCATACTTGAATATTTAATTTATGGGGTTGAATAAACTCAATTAAAATTTGACATTAGCTAGTATGTTTTAACAGGACAAAAAAGGACCATTATTTTAATGTTTAGGAATTTCTTTTATCCAAAGATACGATTGTAATAACAGGTATTATGAATGTGTATATATAAGAGGAAAGCTATTTTTATACATTAGTTTACTTTATAACGGAGAACTATTCTACATAGCTCTTGAATTTTTAATGTTTACAAGAGAATATGATTAAATAAATATGGTTTGAATTGTTTAAGGATGGAAATAAGTGTGGTTAATTAAACAATTAAAATTTATCAAATCTACACATTTTCCACGGATAGTATATAATAGTTTGTCACCAAGTGAACATACTAAACTATTTATATAGTACCTAAATTTACTGGTGTTATTCTATTAAACTCTAAGAGCAAGTTAAAACATACGTGAAAACCGAATATTTACATATTAATTTAACTTCTTTTCTTTTGTATTTAATTTAGACTAATCTTATTTTACAATCACTATGTGTATGAATGAAAATGGCATTACTCTCGGTTCTTTCCAAGCTTTGTACATGTCTTCTATATGTTCGAACTGAAATATTAAATTTTAGAGAGTGTTATTCAGTAATTACTGTTCTGGAAGTAACATGGCTACAATAATAAGAAATGGCTGTATTCAATGGTAGCTGCGTTATTTCATACAATAGTATTTAATTATTTATTAGCTTTAAAGCACAGCAGCATACGATATGCATGTCTATCCCTCATCTATCAGTTGTTGGGGTTATGACGCTAAGGATTCACGATCGAGAAGTTACGAGTACAACTCTAATACTAATGAATTTTCCTTCAAAACTATATAATCATGTTACTGTGTACGAGATGAAATTTATTCCATATTTCGTAGAATATCTAATAATGAGGTCAAAGTTGGTAATAATGAAATAATTTAGACAATGGCCCAATTTTTTTTTATTACAAAATGCTATAGCTTTTTTTAATTTTTTGGATAAATTGTATTGAAATATATTAGATTTTTCTACTAAAACCAAAAGCATATCTTATTTTCCCTCTGGTTAAATATGTTAACATATATTTAAAAATGGTGCATTTATGTACACTTTCTATTCATTCGTGCACATCATTTTCAGAGCAGAAGATCCAAAGGAGTGATCATTTGGAAAGGGTTTTCTTACAAGTATTTTTTTAATTTAGGAGGAATGCATGTAAGTCTGTTTATCCTATGTGTTCATGTACATATTTGTTCCTCCATCACTTACAGATTACAGTAAATAATTATGTTCTTCTAATTCTGTTCTGTAACTAAAACCAGTAAGAATAATTTATAATTTAATACCTTCACAATTAATGTAACAAGCGATAAGCTAGGTCAGGACACACTGGATTAGTTAGGCGATATTCACTGTAACGCAAACTGTCTGCTCTGTTATTGGAAATTCTCAGTGTAGTGGAAACCACTGGAAATGACGATGTATGATGCTCGAACTACATAAAAGGTATTTTATTCGTATGGTCTGTTACAGGTGTCTACCATCGTGATTTATTTCTTATATCATACATTATTATGTTACTGGGTATTACATTTGTCTATATATAATTAGTCCATGTACCAATAGACCTTGGAAGATGTATTTAAAAATAAAAATGTAGACTATTGCCTTACATTGATATAAGTTTTATTAAATTTGTAATAAAATGTACTGATTTTTTTACTTATTTAATTAATAGTGACAAGGTTCTGAAAGCTGAAAAATCTTAACCTTAAAATAAGAATTATATATTTTGTGGGTTCCAACTTATTTATATCCATACACTATTACATAAATATGTTATTAAAATCTTAAGTACAATAAGTGGAAGTTTGGATGCCATATGTTGCAGTGACAGCCTTTTATCGATATTATAAATTATGAATAAATTATAATACCTCGAATATCATTAATATGCACACCAGTTATGCTAAAAGGATTGACCCTCCATACACTAACCTTGTAAGTATCAAGTGCTAATGCAAAAATATCAGAACATATTTAAATAAATACCTCTTAGTTGTATTTAAATATTCCAGTTCACTGTTAAATTTGCTAGATGATAAAATGTTTCTTCACAATTTACAACACATCCTTAGAGTAAAAACTAAAATTTTAACAATTAAAAGAATATACTTTGTACATGTTATAAGTATACTTTGATTGTAGGCCTCCCCTCGGTAGCAAAGTTAAACAATAATATATTATAGAAATAATGTAACAAATGTAAATACACTTTACACATCTACTAGTTACCTTATACGTCCAACCTCTCGGTCAAGGTCAACTGGCCTTGTGTATGGTGAACTCTGAACCTCCTCAACCGAATGCCATTGAGTTTTGCATGTACATTCACATTGTGTCGTGAGTACTCGTTAACAATAAATGTCCTTCCAAGTTGCTGGTTCCAAATCTTTGAACTTTATATCAGTAAGTTAATTTTGTTAGGGCTTTGAAAGAATCAATTTCTTCCAATAGCAAAAAAAGAATTATTTTAAATATTTCAAATTTTTTCAAAAATAATTGCAGACAAAATATTATATACTTACATTGTTGGGATAATTGTTCACCACTACGGCTAAGAGCCAATAATTTATAAAGCATTATGCGATGTTTGCAATTTGTCCTAATTGATCAGGTTTATATGGCTTGAAGGGCAGAACGCAACAAATTATAACCTTCCATAGGACTTGTATTCATGCTCAATTATTGGTAAAAATATAAATAACAAATCAATGATTCTCTATATTAATATCCTCAGTCGTTATACCATATTCAGCAGCCATTTCGACAACACCGTAAATGATGTTTTATTACAGCAGGTTTAATAGAAGCGTGGAATATTTGTTGTATAATAGAGTCTCGTGTTTCAGAGATAAAAATACAACATATCCCTTGTGCCTACGTTAAAATGTTCTGTATAAACCGCCCGTAGTCGTGTTACTAGAAACGAGACAGCGCGAGACCTTTAAACGTATATTTACAGATGTAACCAATCTAAATTGTTTTGTACAAAAAACATAATTATTTTATTAAAATCTAACACTAACTTATTTACAAAAATCTTAAATATTTTTTTTTTATTTAGACACCATTACAAATATGCGCTTGTGCAAATATTACTAAATGTTAAAGTAGGATGGAGAGAAATTTACTACAGCACCGAGCAATAAAATGAATGTATGTAACTGTATACATTAATGGTTGATATGAGTCTACCTTTAGACTGTAACGGAATAGTTCCTTCAACTCATGCCTTAAAACTAACAGATCAATATAAAAATAAAGAGTATAATAAACTTTGAAGTCGATAAGCCCGAGTAGAATATATGTTTTCATATTTAAAATAAAACAAATATATAAAATCATCAACAATCACGACTGATATCAATATTGATAACTAAGAGTATTGTTAAAAGTTATACAGTTTTTCCTGTTTTAATTCTAGGAATACTATCTCTAAACAACGGTTTGCACAGACTTTCGAATGAAATCAAAAAAAGAAGAGATAAAGAGAAAATATGAAGCTAACTAGAAAAAGCTTTTTGGAAATATGAGATGGCTTGTTAGAAATAACGAGGCTGGTCTAGAGGAGGAAATAAGGAGAAATAAAACTGTATCACCCACGGAAGTTATTCATTTAAAGAAATATGGGATGATAAGAGATTAATATAATATTAAATACAAAGGTAACATGAAAAAAACGCGAAAAAACTATAGGAATCAACATAGTTTATGATTTAAAAAAGGTTATGTTGTCAGGACTTCGAGAAAAACCTGATTATAACCAATAAACAAACTATTAGGGACTAAAGATAAAAGGGATCAACTGGAAAAACGCAGAGGGAACGTTGTTTTACTAGGTGCAGAAGACGAGAAAGGAGCTGTGAAGCTTCTGCAGAGACTATGTTTATAATGCGATTAGGAAATTCAAGTATAAGGAAACCAAATTCAAAGTGCATGAAACAAATATAAACGATAGGATTGAAGTAGGTAAAGCCTGCCATTCCCCTCTCTCTCATTGTCAACCTCCCTTGCTCTCACATTTCTTTCTCATTAAAGCAAAGGTAGCGAAATGAACCTCTGATGGAAAAGCAGTAAATATATCTCAACTGTAAAGTTTTTTAAACGATTAATATTAGAACGTTAAACAAACTATTAAAGAAAAATATTCATAATTCCTTTATATATCATCCTAATTTAATTTTATTTTATTTTATGAAACCTATGTATACTGGACATTGAGTACTCCTTTACGGTTTTTCATATTACTTTATTAACGTACAAGACATGTTTTACTCCTCTGACACATACCCTAATGGTCTCCTGAGTTTCACCAAAAACGATAATGCAGTTATACTTCAGTATTTTCTGTATAAAAGTACTGCCACTGACTTGAAATTTTACCTAAAAAGTAGATTAATGTATTACTATATAAGGTAAGTCCTGGAACTACTACATATGTTAACTAATGGTAATGTATTTAATTGTGACATTTGTGACTTTAGTGAACGTACTTTCTTAATTAATTGAGCTTGTGTCCTGTGCTCGTTGCTAATTCTGCTGTATACGTGTCAACTAAAACTTAGAAAAACCGCAAAAGAAACCAAAACGAAAAATGTATGATATTTAAAATGACACAGATTTACCAAAAGAAGATCCAGCAAAGTAATGATCTGAAAAAATAGACCTTGAATGTCGTTATAGCGCAGATTTCATTATAATTGAAATAAAATAATAATCTATAAAACATTTTTCCTGAAGATGAATTAAGATTAAAAGTACAGTTTCATATATGGAAGACGCGTTAACCGGTTACATTTTTTTGTTAAATTTTATAAGATCTCCTGTAAGATATAAATCTTACAGAAGATTCATAAATAATATATAGTTTATTCTGATAAGTTAGTGTGGCAATAAAATATTTTTCAAGTTATTTGTATAAACTGAGTAACTAAGAAGAACTAAATCAGTGCCATACAACGCACTTGTCAGGAGAAAATGGCAACACGCCAAACAGCAGTGTCACGTGACGTAATTCGCGACCATTTCTCTTATCTTACGAGAACATCCGTGTATTTCCACCATGCGATGATTGGGTACAGCACAAGGTTTACAGCTCTGATGTAAAAGGCTTCTGTAACTCCCTGATAGATTTAAACCGGTTACATTTGTTACATGTGCCACTTTATATTAAACACAATTTGAATGTTTAGTAGTTATGAGATCAGTACTATTAATCTAGATCATTGCTTCTCAATCTTATAGGACAAATAGCAACTCGAGACCTTGTAATACTAAATTGTTGTCCTATAGTTCATTCATGGCCTAGGGATTGTTTAAGACGTCTTAGACTACCAATTAAAATTAAATTAATTGGAAAAATAAAGATTGTTTAAACACTGCATATAGCCCAAGGTATAACTTCGATCCATTTATAAATAGAAGGAATAATAAATATAAAATAAAAGAATGTGTTTTGGTTACCGATTCAATGCTGTTGTGAAGCCTTTTGATATGTCAGTTTTTAATGCATATTTATAATATTTGTTAACAAATTCCTTTAATATGAAAAGCATTTTTTTTGTCAAGCAAGCAATATAAACTGGAATTGACAGTAAATTTGTATCATGTATTTCACGAATGTTTTTATTAGTATGTTAGCAATAAATAAATAAATAAATAAATAAATATATATATATATATAGCGATTTAGTTATGGTCTAGCTAGCTATAATAATAAATTAATAATAGTATTTGCCAAGCTCAATTGACTTTTCTCTTGAGACATGCATGCAAGCCTTAGGCATCATTTAATATGTTTTTGATCATATACAGGGTGTCCAAAAAGTCCCGGGTCGGTTAAATATTTTTCAAAATATTTAAAATAGAGCTATAAAACCTTACACAAAGTTACTGGACATAAAAATCTATTTTATCACATATTCAGTGATCCGCTACTTCCTCAGGGGGGCGGCCCGCTAGGAGTCGGAAGAAAATCTTAAATGTAAGCATAGTTTGATATGCATATCAAATAAAAAAAGCTCTTTATTAGTAGAGTAATAACAGAGCCGCAAACCCGACCTCAAACGGATAACCGAGTCAAAAATTACAGCCGTTCAAAGATGGCTACAGTTTGGGTCCAAAAAGTCCCGGGTCGGTTAAATATATTTCAAAATATTTAAAATAGAGCTACAAAACCTTATACAAAGTTACTGGACATACAAATCTATTGTATATTTCCTTTACAATCTTTAACGTATTTTTAAAATATTTTAGAGCAATAATTAATCTATTTTGGATCTAATCACTTGTTTCCTTCACATAAATATGAATACTAAGTAATTGCGTAATATTATATAAAGTTAAAACACAAACACACACACACACACACACAGTGGAATGAATATTACTAATTTATTTTAAAAAACTACATTACCATTTGTAATTTCTTTTTACAGATATCATCACTAAGAGAACTTACAGTATAATATTAGTAATGTGTAATCCAAGGCTGTGTTAGATGGAAGGTGTAATAACACATACAAGTGCAACAATTCCTCTGTCTATTACAAATGAGCATCATTTACGTTTATCACGAGTTGAATTGATCCCAAGTAGTGAACATGCGCTACTCTTGTGTTTATTATAGCACGTCGTGATATCAGATGGATAGAGATTAACAACACCATGGTGAAATAACTTGAACAAATTGTACGTATTAAATTGTAATAGATTTACTTAAATTTCATTTAATATTGAAAGATAATGTAACCATATTGAGTAAGGCTTCTCAAGAAAAAAGATTTAAAATAATTGGAGGTAGTATGTGCATTGTTGAAAATAATCAATTCAAAACAATAACAATTATGTAACTAAGACCTAAGAATGACCAAATTCTTCCATTAACAAACACAATAAATATAAGACGTTGTTAGATTTGTTTAGGTTCAAACTTAATAAAATGCAGTAAAACCTGATGTCTTAATCCTTTTTGAAAATATGCAAATATTTTAAGTAAAACACTTTCTAAACTCTTTGTGAAATAATATCTGTACGTAGCTATATTATTTGATTTATATACAAACATATAGGACATGTTTTACAATATAGAAATTCAAAATAAATAAATTATAAAAAATGAAATTATCTATGCACTAGTTTAATTGTCATCAGACATGATGAGTTTTGTTGATTGCATTTTAACACGAAGGTGATTATTCACTTGCAGTATATAAGGAACTGTTGTTTATAACTGTACACCTATAAGTAATCATGTTAGGGTAAAACAAATGACGTAAAAATGATGAATTTGTTTAGATAAGATTCAGACGTAAATGCGACTATTCTTTAGTAGTATATGTTGTTGTATAGTATTGTTTTACATTAGACATTATTTACGTATCAGTATTATTGCTCCAAAACTATTTATTTTTGTGTCACTTCAAAGAATAAAACTAAAATACTATTATTTGAAAGTATCGTGTCTAGGCAGTAGTTATAAAAAGGCAAATTAAGGCTGAGTTTATATAAAACGCATTATATTTTAACTTAAATTGTATCTGCAGAATAATGTTACAAGTGGCATTAGGTTTAGCAAGATAATTAATCATTTTATAAATATCGTTATTAGCCGTACCTGTAATGTCACCTGAATAAATTACCCTTATTCTTTGTATATTTTCCTTCAACTTTGTGCTTTGTACTCTTGTGGCTTAGAGAATTAACAGCAATATCGTGTTTGATCATTGTTATATAAGGTAGGCCTACATACGAGTTTTGTGAAGTCGTATTTAATTTGAGTTTATACAGTAATTCCAGTGTTAGAGAGAATCCAATGCAAAATATGTTCTTGAATTAAAATTGAGAGTTATAAGCCCTATTTATATCAGTGATTTTTTATTTATAGGTTTTTCTTTTGCGGTCCAGTTATCAAATAGTAAAGAACGGATTACAATTAATAATTAGGAAGATATGAATATTTGTGAGTTACTTATTTACTCTAAGAAATCTCTTTCTTAATTTACTTGTAGGTGGAGTTATATCATACTTCGATAATTTATTTCCCAAAATATCTTCACCCATCATAGCTAAATATAAATAAAATTCAATTTGTAAATGCTGTTTTATTATCATTTTACAAAATTGTTTCTTTATCATCTGTATATACAAAAAATTACTATACACTTAATAAAATAGTCCTAAGCCATACTTTAAGTCATTATTAACGAGTAGTTTCTGTGGAGAGCCTGTTTTGTTTTCAGACGGTATTAAAACTCGTTAATGACGTAAGTGTACATTTGCAGTAGTGTAAGAACTTTTGTTCATATTTCATTATTAACATAATACACAAAATATGTGTTCAAAAGTCTTCCGCGGATATATTTCCGCTACAGAGATGTTTAATTATAGCAACATTCAGCAGACTCAATGTTACATGTAGTTCACAGTAATATGTCGCTGGTGTCTTGGATTACACATTTACACAACCTCAGTTCACTTGATAGGCCAATATCATTACAATGATACTAGTTGTAGTTATAATGAAGAATTTATTTACTTAAAATGTATATCAAAAAGTAAATTAATGCATGAACTTTTCTATCTACTACAACTAACTACTAACAATAGAGCAGTGCTTAAGTAGTAAAGTCTATACACAAAAGACAGTATAAATATACCCGCATTAGTTTTTTTTTATTTATTAAAATCTGTTAACTTTGTCATACCCAGTATGAAGTTTCCGATACCTTAGCTATGAATAATATTGGGAAGAAAATCATATAACTTGATTTTATCCCTTTTAAGTTTATTATTACGTATGTAAAAATTAAGTGTGAATTAATGCCAACAACAATTGTAGCATATATTATACGCGCTGATGTTCTACATAGCATGATTAGGCTGTTATGGGTCATAAATATTACAAAGTAATAAAATTAAAACTTACATAAATATTTACATTTAGTTCTGCAATCAAACCAGGGAATAACTCGAAGCATAACCTATCTGGGTTAAATGCAGTAACCACCATTTTTTAAATTTCGTAAAATTATTTTATTTCGTATCGCCTCTAAAATGGACCCAGTTTGTTTTAAAACTCCAAACTACATATATTGATCGTTAGTTAAAAAAGCATATCACCATTTAAAGTTTTTAAGATTGCAGATTTTATTCCTCCTAATTTCCCTCTAGGTTGTTTATGTACTACAACATACATGTAATGTTACCATATACATTGTGTCGCGTAACTAGTTAAATCTTTGTAATAGTTAGATAATTACGTCCCAATAATGAAATTTAAACATACATTTTCACTATGTTCTTAAGACAATAGTGGATTAATTTTCAGAAATAAACTTTCTAGTTAGGTACCTGGCCCGATTACCAACTGTCAACATGGTTTCCAAAAGGGAAACTCTTCTTTATCTGCCTTCAAATGCTTGGTTGAGTCTATAATTGACAGTATCGAAGGACAATTTGTAATTGCGTTCTTTATAAATTAGAGCAAGGCTTTCAACTGTTTGGGGGACACAATCAGATCTCCAAAAGACTTACAGCCTTGGGAGTAAAAGACTTATAAAACAGGTGGTTTGACAGTTACCTGAAAGGAAGATCACAATATTGTAGAAATTAAGCAAACAACATCTACTCTCACTAGCATGTTCAGATTACACCAAAACCAATTACAAGAGGAGTCCCACAGGAATCTGTTCTGAGACCTATTCTGTTCATTCTGCTGACTAACGATCTCCCAGCTTTAATTAAAAACAAAAGTACCAGCTGCGTAATGCACGGAGATACAACTATCCTTTTAAGCAATGGCTCAGCTGAAGAATTGTATAATAACTCTGTTCCTTCTCTACCAAATGCCATTGCTTGCAGCAAATTAAATGACTTGGCGATAAATTCTGATAAAATTAGGGCACTTTAGAAAGACAAAAGTCCAACCCGCAAGCTTCTCCAATATATCAATGCTTAAGCAGACAAAGTTTTTAGATGTAACTCTAAACAGCGGGCTCACCTGGACAGACCACGTAAACAACATTTGCAAAAAGATCTGTACAGGTGTCGATGTTTTTAAACTCATTAAATGGGTTGGCACCCTGGAAGCGGCAAAAGTAGCCTACTATGCATTGGTAAAGTCTCACTTACTATACAGCCTTATACCCTTGCAAACCTTGAGCCGCTGCAAAGCTGCCGACAGGCCTACCAAACCCTAGGCATATTTACAGTACCTGCACTCTACTTCTATGACAAGATCTTACACATACACACATTACATCAGCAGACTCACACCATTACCCCACACGCCATGCCTCAAGGCTTATCCTTCCGTAACACAGGACAGCCTTCTTTAAAAGAAAAAAAAAACAAAAAAAAAAAAAACATAATACATAGGCTAAAAATTTAAAAACTTCCAGACTAAATCCGTAATCTGACAGGCAACAAACCGAAGAACTCGCTTCGAGAATGTCTGCTTAAAAAGCCTGTCTGCACTATTGAAGAGTCTCTGGAATTTGCTAATACAAGTACCACATGACTTTCAACATTTAAACACCAACTTTCAACTCACAAACTACTATATTATTATTGCATTATAATAACTTTGCATTATAATCTGACCAACTACTTAATGATAATGTAATAAAAATGGTTTAACTTTGAAATCTATCTTTAATAATACTAGACTCATACATTTTCATCAATACGTACTAGTTATTTTAAATTAGAGACATAGTTCTCACAAGTCATGGCAATTCAGCTCAATTGGGATATGGATTTCAAGTTGGTGCAAATGAAAGCAGTAGTAAATCTTAACGTGTTTGTGAAGATTTTAAATTAATTCAAGAATGATTTTTTGCTGAGCTCAAGAACTATGGCAAACCGTTTTAAAGTTTTAAGGTACCTTTACAAAACTTTCACAGATAAAACAGAAAAAAGCAAATGAAAATATTGAAAATCTAGCTTAAAATCATAAGTAGGTAAAGAGTAAGCATCATCAAACTAATACTATTAATAAGAAGATAATGGAAGAAGCAGCTAACTATCTTAAGGATGAGAATGAGACAAATTGAGCAATACTTAAGGAAACAAAAATAAATACTGAGATTCAGGGCGTTTCCGTAACCAACAACTAAGACCATATTTTAATTGATATTGGTATGGGAGAATTTGGGTGAGAAACTGAAGACAGAAGTTGTGGTGGCTGCTTCTAGAGTACCTATATTCAAGTCTAGAAACATACCACCTCTCATCGTCTAGTTTAGGTACAGGAGCCGGCTTAAGAATACATGCATATCATCTTAAAAGAAAAATATAAAGTTAACTGCTAAAGACATAAACCAAGCGCTACCAAACAATAAGCGTGTGAACGATTATCTGACTCCGGAAAACAAGAACCTACTCAGACTGACCAAGATAAAAGTAAAAGAAGTTACCTATAAGTATGTTTTGTGTAACGAATTCAAGATTAATATGACAACCGCGGATAGCGATCCCCTCGAATAAATAAATTTATACTAAACAAAACGAAAAAGAGATACGTTTTACATAATAATGTTCAATAAGTCCTATGAAATGCATTTAAAAACTACTTTAGAAGATTTTTTCTTAATTTAAGAAGTTTATGATAGTAAAATCACGATTATTATAACAATTTACTTACTAAATATTATGGAAACTCGGCCATATAATTGAAATTAATAATAATATTTCAGGATGTAACAATAAAACTGATATCGACTATTAAAAAAATACGAACCACCTGTGACACGATAAACAAAAACAACATCAGCTAATAACATTGTGGACGTGCTCAATGCCCCGCAACGTTCATTGTTTGTAGCTCATGACGATCACGAATGTCTACATTGTTTGTAGCTCATGTTGATCACGAAGGGCTACATTGTTTGTAGCTCATGTCGATGACAAGGCACTAAAGATTATCATAAGTAATTTTAAAATATAAGCACCCTAGTGGGTTTGATAATGTATCTCTTACTCCAGTAAAAAGCTGAAAAGGCATTTTTTCCATATTTTCGTGAAAATATAATCAATTGTAGTGTACACTCATGGGGTTTTTTCTAATTATTTGAAAAAAGTAAACTTTGGACCGATTCCTAAGAAATCTAATGTATTAAATAGTCAAATTAGGTTTTAATTAATTATTTTGAATTCTATTAGAAGTGTGTATACTATGATATAGGCGATGATGTTCTTGTTAATACTTATTTTTAAATATGTTATAAAAATATGTTTGTTTAGTTATGATTTTTATATTTTGTTTATTTAACAAAAAATATAAAAAATATAAGTTTAATTATAGTTTTGGCTGTCTGTGTAGAATTTGTTGTGACTTTTTACGTCACACCCATATTTATTATGAATGAAATTTTGTCTTTTTTAATTAACCTAATCAATACTTATTATTATGAAGTATATTTATTGGCTTAGAAGATTTACAGTACATACTGCGCTAATTAAAATGGTGGACAGGCTCGTCACGCATCTTTATACTGTTATTAATGTAAACTCTATGTTCTGTTTTATACAATTGATAAACGATTGCAACTGTTTGAGGCCAGTTTAATATTTTTAAGTAAGTAGTTTGTAATTGTACTTTACAAACTTGTTGAAAAATATATTATAATTTCATATCAACATATGGAATTTAAAAAAAATTACATCCCAAAAACATGCAACGAGACGGAAAAAAAGGCCTGTAAATGAAACTATTAAATTGCGAAAGTAATATGTATTTAAAAAATATTATATTTCTAAAACAGTATAACAAAAATATTATTACGTAGGGAATTTTAAGTATATAAGTGTCAGGCTTTCCACTCAAACTAGCTCTGGAAACATGTACAAAATATACAAAGAGATTGTTCTTTGCATATCTTCTATTGTCACAGATAACTTTGGTACGTATTTCAGGCAAAGTAAACTTCCAAAAGAGCTAAACATAAGACAGCAAGGGAAAACATGCACGATATATCTCTTCACTCGACAGGTTCAAATATACTGCGGGTACGTATTTGTCCCACCTTCCCCTTGCCACCACCAACGAACACCTGTATAATGTACACCTAATATCTGATTAAATGATATTCGAAGTTTGACAGCATGTACGGGAACTTGAATAAATGTATAACTATTAAAAAGTCACAGTCACCTCAAAAGTAGTGAATTTATTTTCTTTTAAATTATCTTCAACCAACTCAGGTAATAGTTTTCTTCTTCTATAAAAATTTCTATACCTTGAACCAAATTTCATAATCAATAAGAAAAGTAAAGATTAACACTATAAGTAATAAACCAAATCCGAATACTGGTATATACAATTATTTTTCCTCAGGTTACACACAATATAACAGTGTTACTTTATGTGAAATACACAAGTTTAATAACAAAAACACCGAGTTGTCACGTGATAATTGAATTATAACTCGGCTTTCTCACAATTACAAGGGGAGTGTAAGATTACGTTTTATTTAACAAGAGCGTTTAGCTTTGGCACACTCTCTTTGTTGGTACAGCGTTTCAGTTTTCTCCCTGACGGAACAGTTTGAATGAATTAATATACAAACAGACAAAAAACCATTGCAAAATGAATGTCATGTTCGTACTTTTAACACTGTTACCCTATTGTGCAAAATTTTAGTGCGATGTTCTGCTTATTGTAGTGACTCTGCTCAAGATGTACAATCAAACTGACCACAGGAATTTTGATCATCGCCTCTTTCTATACTGAAATAAAACTAATCAGCAGGGGAATTTATTACTTTAATTCACAGTTAGCTTTATACTCTGTTGTAGTGTAAGATTAGACATAAGTTGTATGTAAATATCAGTTTACTATTTTTGTAATAATATTATTTATACCAGGGATGAAACTGGGGATGAAATGATATTATGCGCTGTTTGGAGCCTCTCAAATTAAAACAACTAATTGTTTTGGCCCCCAAGCAGTGCTGCCACTTATTGACAGTTAATAATTTGTATTAGTGGAATTTTAAGAAGTAAATTATCTTCCTTATTTATCAAACTTTAATGCTAAACTTAGATCTATAATTAAAATTGTTTAGTAAATTTGTATTTCTTGATATGATTACTTTAAATATTTTAGTATTTATATATATATATATATATATATATATATATATATATATATATATATATATAATGTTTGATTTTGTTTTTAAAGGACATTTACCGTAGTAAATATACTCCTAAAATACTTTTTGAGCACTGCAACTAATCTCTCTTCCACATATGAACTAACCTAAGACGTGTGAGAATAAGTCTGCTCTCACCGACCTACCACATAAAACTGACTAGAGACTAGTTGTGAATGGAAATCGTCACGTCAGAAACAGGAAGGCGGCAAAAAGGAAAAAATAGGAGTAGCCCTCTTTTAATATTGGCTAATACTAGGTGGAGTTCCAAAATCTACACTGCGATTCAGAATTGGTTTACTACCGATTGCCAAAACGTTTCATAACTTATGTCCCTTTGTTAGTCAATTTTTCAGAGTTTGCAATCAAATTGGCCTAATTTTGATTGTTCGTTGAGCAGACCAATTTAGTGCATGAACATTTTATTAATTTCCTTAGAAGGAAATGAGGCTGCCGATGTTCGTTTATCTCAGTTCATACGATGATCTTCGGAGAAACAGTGATGTTAAATTTTGGAATCCTGTATGTTATTTTTTAGTTTTGTTTTTATGAGACCCAGCATATAAGGGATTGATAAGTAAATTAATCATTATTTTGATTTACTGAATCAGGTCTTGTGTGTTTTTTTTTGGAATAGGTATTATATTGCCAATTGTGAGGTTTTTTATTATTGGTTTCAAATTAAATACTAAGAAACATTGTAACAAAAACATAATTTTATATTTGAGGTACATTTTTTGTGAAGTAAATGTTTGCATGTATATAATAGTAAATATTATCTATTGTTAGGAGAGTGCATTTTATCAGGTAATAAAAGAATAAAAATCTTGGCCCAAGTTGAAGGGGTTAAATATTGCTAATCACTGCGACCTTAAGTAAAGTATTACATGGGTATGTGTTATGAACGGCTCAATATTGAGTTCCTTGGTTTAGCGAAGGTTGTAAAAAAAGTAAGTAACACTCATTCATGATCCCTTACATATAAAACGCAATAAATTATTTTAATATTTTATATCGGAACAGTAAAAATAATCCAGCAACTATTTAAATATAATATATTTATGCATTTTGCACCTTTTGAAGTATTTTCCATTCAGTATAATACACTAATACGATGTAATTTTCGTTTGAGCAAAACAAATTACTTGTAACTTTTCTAATAGTTACAGTAACTACAAGCGTTATTGTTAATAGATTCTACTATCATTTATTATTATAACCTTAATGCTTTCCTTATACAGAAAGAGGTATCTGAATATATTACACGTGCTATTTATCCTTAATGTTTTACAATGAGAGATTAAAATGTTATGTAGCATTTTATGATTTTTATTTACGATGTTTAAATTTAATTGCTTAACAAATAATAATAAACTGTACAACATATTTATTTAAAATACTTTACAAAATATTGTGTAAAACACAATACCCTTAACGTTTTTATCGAAGTTTAAACGATAAAATATACAGTCATCAAAACACTCATAACACCATCTTTCCCAGTGCTTGTTTCCAGTAATACAATAATTTAATATTGTATACATATATTTTCCATTTTTATAAAAATATGGTCATTAGATAATTATGAAGGAAAACTCAAAATCACAAAAATTAAAATCTTTTAATTTAGTAAATTTATCATTTACTAGAGGATTAAACACAAATATATAGCTTTAAACACCTTGATATTAAATATTCTATTTAAATAAAACACAAGTCTCAACATGAGCAGTATGGGGGTAATATCTTGTAACACATAATGGTACCATGAAACGATTCAGGTGTTTTGTTCCAATGGTATAACTACTTATTCTAACAGGCAACAAGTTAGTGCTTTTTAGTTCTCAACGGCAGAAACATAATTTTATCCTTAGCCTTTTCAGAATAGTTTTTTCCCGAAACAAATAAGTAAAGTCTGATTGGTATAATCTTCTTTAATAAGTGTTGTTTTTATAGATCATTTATTTGGTAGAAAACCTGTGACAGTGTAGTAGTTATTTAGTGGTTCCAATTTATAACAGTATAATTACTTTACTCTAGGCATTAAATCTCATAATAACGAAAAGCAAAGTTATACCAAAGGCTAATTAATTATAAACAATTATTAATTATCCACAAGTAGCACGGTGAGATTATATTGATCTCCATTGTGTCGGATAGTATTTGTAACGCTGATTCTGTAGACCTGTAAACATAGACTAACTACTATGAATAATTATTAATTATCTACAAGTAGCACGGTGAGATTATATTGATCTCCATTGTGTCGGATAGTATTTGTAACGCTGATTCTGTAGACCTGTAAACATAGACTAACTACTATGAATAATTATAATGAATAACGGTGATCAAGTTTAGTTTTTAACTTGATTTGTCCGATTATAAACTGCTAAATTAATGGTATGGACCTGGCTATGAAGAAATAATTAAACACTGAAATCCTAAATCAATGAATAATTTATAGGCACTTATCTCCAAGGAACGTGAAAGCCAGAGTTTATCATCGTCTTTAAAAAACTTACCAGCTCGTTTAGCATATTTTAATATTCAATATGAAGCGATATAGTCGACGGTACTGCACTCTAGATTTACTTCACCTGAACCATTATTATGTTGTAACTGTTGTCATTTTAACCAAATTTCAGAAAATTTTCTTCTATTTTCTTTCCTTAATTTTGTTAATATTAATAGTATATACTGTTTATTACTTTGTTTAGATGAATTTGGACAAAGATTTCTCATCAGGACAACAGAGCTGGAGGAAATACCAAAAACGGTTTATCGACCAAACGTGCTGGTATACGAGCATTTTAGTACTTTAGGAAAGTATGCTTTAATATTCGTAATGAAAATCACGTTAAGGCTATTTTAACGCCTGTAAAAGCATATATCTTTATATATATATTTCTTGTGTGCGTGTGTATGGGCCTAAACTCCTCCTAAACGGGTGGACCGATTTTAATGAAACTTTTTGTGTGTCTTCAGTTGGATCCGAGAATGGTTTAGATTCATAATTCGGTCCAATTTTGATAGTTTATTTAATTAATTTTTAATAATAAATTGTTGTTGATGGTGGAGTGTTTTACATTGGATCCGCCAGACTGCGCCACGAACGACACGTAATATAAAGTGAACTGATACTTAACAGCTGTGAATATTTTCAGCTGAAGTTCATCGAAGAGGCAGAAACATTTGTTCACATTATAATTTAGAAAGTTCATATTTTAAATTTGTAAAGTGCTTGATCAGTAGTGTAATGCAGATTGCAAAGATGAAGTTTCACCAATTGTTCTACGTAAACATTATAATATTACAACACAGCCATAATGTTTTTCTATTTTAATTCCAGGTTTTCCCGACATTTTGTGCTGCTATCAAATTTGGTGTGTTGTTTTGTAACATTCTGTAATTATTGTGTGAGTGTTAATTGCTATAATACATTAATAGAGATTGAAGATGTTTAAAGTGCATAAAAAACTATAGTTATTTATTAAAGTTATTGAACTCATTTTGCACATTTATTGAAGTGAGTATATTGGTCGCATACCTCAAATAACCTAAGTAGCATACAAATCAAAAGGTTGTGTTTCTATGTGTGAATATTGTTAACAGTTTAGATAATCAAGTTTTAAACAAATTGGATTTAAAATAATTTGTTGTAATTTACATTTTTTAATCTGCAGTCAGAATTGGTCACATAATTTCAAATTAAGTAGCATACAAATCACATGTGTGAATAACTACTTATTGTTAATAGTGTAGGAATTGGTTTTAAATTAAATTCTGTTGGCCAGTTCCGACATTATACTGTAATTTTAAATTACTAATTTTATTACAAGTATATTTTTTAAATTTACAAGTTAATTTATTGTAATGATATTGAATGTACAATATTTTTTGTTAATGCTTCAGGAGTGTACATAAACAAATTAGATGGTTTTCCGATAGGGCTGAAATATAATAAGTAGCCTCCATTACAATCGAATTATTGATATTTCTGAATAGCCTATCCAAACTACTATCCGAATTGGATTATAGTTATTTAAAGGCTGAAGTATAATAAGCAGCCACCATCACAATCGAATTATTGATATTTCTGAATAGCCTATCCAAACTACTGAATTTCATTATAGTTATTTATTCGGGTCAAATTTAATTAAAATTTTTAATTATAAATTGTTGATGTTGGAGTGTTTTATATTGGATCCGACAGACTGCGCGCTACGACACGTAATACAAAGTGAACTGATACTTAAAAAAAACAGCTGTGAATATTTTCAGCTGAAGTTCACCAAAGAGGCAGAAACATTTGTTTACATTTAGATTACGTTATTATAAAGTGCTTGATCAGTAGTCTAATGCAGATTGCAAAGTTAAATTTTCACCAATTGTTCTATGTAAACATTATAATATTACAACACAGCCATACGTTTAATCAACTATAGTCTTGAAAGCATAGAGTTAGCATAAACATATAAAAATAACACCACTTCTTATTTCAATATATTCTGTACTCACTTTGGAGGATAGAGATTATCCAGATATAAAATTGGAAGTTTTAGCTTTTAAGTGAAATTCTTAGTAAATTATTCAGTGTTGATCTTGGAAGAATGCGCTACGATCGCAGTTTCAAATGTTTTTCTATTTTAATTCCAGGTTTTCCCGACAGTTTGTGCTGCTATCAATGTTTGTGTGTTGTTTGTAAGGTTCATGTTTCAAAAGTAAATACGGCAAATAACATTAAAATATAATAGAATGAAGTTATAAAAAGTGTACTACGTGGCCGCGTTATAAGTTTATAAAGGCCAGCCAACAGGCAAAAAGAAGACAATAAAAAATAAAACATCGTTTAATTATTGTGTGAGTGCTAAAATTGTAATAGTACACTAATAGAGATTATTGGTCGCATTACCTCAAATAACCTAAGTAGCATACAAATCAAAAGGTTGTGTTTCTATGTGTGAATAACTATTGTTAACATTTTAGATAATCAAGTTTTAAACTAATGGATTTCAAATAATTTGTTGTAATTTACATTTTTAATCTGCAGTCAATATTGGTGAGATAAGTTCAAATTAAGTAGCATACAAATCACATGTGTGAATAACTATTGTTAAAAGTGTAGGAATTGGTTTTAAATTAAATTCTGTTGGCCAGTTCTGATACTATACTGTAATTTTAAATAACTATAATGAAATTCGGTAGTTTAGATAGGCTAATCAGGAATATCAATAGAGGTTATCCATATATAAAAATTGGAAGTTTTAGTAAAATACACTTTAACTGAAATTCCTAAATATTAAGTGTGCAGTGATTGATCAGTTAATTTTTGGTTTATAAATAAATTGTTTTTTATCTTGGTATGTTTTAAATTGGATCCAGCAGAATGCGCTACGATCGCAGTTTCAAATGTTTTTCTATTTTAATTCCAGGTTTTCCCGACAGTTTGTGCTGCTATCAAATTTGTGTGTTGTTTTGTATCATCGTGTAATTATTGTGTGAGTGTAATTGTAATATTAAATTAATAGAGAATCACATGTGTCAATAACTATTGTTAATAATGTAGGAATTGGTTTTAAATTAAATAGGCTAATCAGAAATATCAATAATTCGATTGAGATGGTGGCTGCTTATTATACTTCAGCCTTTAAATAACTATAATTTGGATCGTCATTTTAGTACTTTTGATAGGCTATTCAGATATATCAATAATTCGATTGTGATGGTGGCCATTTATTGTACTTCAGACCTATAGGGAATACTTATTTAGTATGTTAGATAAATTAAATTCTGGTGGCCATTTCTGATACTATACTGTAATTTTAAATAATTATAATTTAATTCAATAGTTTAGATAGATTAATCAGAAATATCAATAATTCGATTGTGATGGTGGCCACTTATTGTACTTTAGACCTATAGGGAATACTTCTTCAGTATTTTAGATACTGTAGTCTATGTTGTTATACATTTTTATCTAGAAGTTACTTAATTAAAATTACATATTCAATAAGTTACTCATATTCATTGTGTACTATTATACAGAATTTTATTTTTACAGAAAAATGCCACGTCTTCGTGGAAGAGGGACGAATAGTTATTCCATCATGTGATTTATATGCTACTTAATTTGAACTTATGTGAACAAACTGTTAACAATAGTTATTCACACATAGAAACACAACCTTTTGATTTGTATGCTACTTAGGTTATGCGACTAATATACTCACTTCGTTCAATAAATTTTCTAAATTAGTTCAATAACTTCAATGAATGACTATAGTTTTTTATGTACTTTAAACATCTTCAATCTCTATTAATGTAATATTACAATTAGCACTCACACAGTAATTACACGATGTTACAAAACAACACACATATTTGATAGCAGCAAAACCTGGAATTAAAATAGAAAACATTTGAAACTGTGATCGTAGCGCATTCTGCTGGATACAATGTAAAACATTCCAAGATGGTCCACCCATTTAGGAGGAGTTCAGCTCCATACACACGCACACAAGAAATATAAATATAAAGATAATGAAATTCGGTAGTTTAGATAGGCTAATTAGAAATATCAATAATTTGATTGCGATGTTGGCCGTTTATTATAATTCAGCCTTTAAATAACTATAATCTAATTCAGTTCGTCATTTTAGTAGTTTAGATAGGCTATTCAGAAATGTCTATAATTCGATTGTGATGGTGGCCACTTATTATTCTTCAGCCCTATACAAAATACTTATTTATTATTTTAGATAAATTAAATTCTGTTGGCCAGTTCCGATACTATACTGTAATTTTAATTAACTATAATGAAATTTGGTAGTTTAGATAGACTATTCAGAAATATCAATAATTCGATTGTGATGTTGGCCGCTTATTATACTTCAGCCTTTACATAACTATAATCTAATTCGGATAGTAGTTATATAGGCTATTCAGAAATATCAATAATTCGATTGTGATGGAGGTCACTTATTATACTTCAGCTCTATCGGAAAATCATCTAATTTGTTTGTTTATACTCCTGAAGGATTAACAAAAAATATTGTACATTCAATGGCATTACGATAAATTAAGTTGTAAATTGAAAAAATATACCTGTTATAAAATAGTTTGTTGCAACTTTTTTTACCTTCAGTATGATTAAGTAAGTTTTCATTTAAAACATCCTCTACATTTCACATCACTCATGTTATACTCACACACTATCGGTTGGTCGAAGTGTGATTAAATGTACATGTGATGAAGTTAGATATTGTAATAACTTTTTAATAGACATTTTTATCAACAGCCCAGATTGTTACAGATTAATCAAAGTTTAAAATTTTCGAATTAAAGACGTGTGTACAGGACAACGTCTGTCGGGTCTGCTAGTATATATATATATATAATTTCAATAAACATTGAATCACAAAAAGTTGTTGCTCCGCCGGGAGCCGAACCCGGATCTCTCACTTGCCGGGTGAATGTGCTACCATTACACCACAGAGCGCTTACTTTTTCCGATTCAATTATTTTGTATTTGGCCATACCTGTCATATATATATACATTACATACAGTATAATAATTTAAACGCAACATAATAAGTTAGACAGTACAACCAATTAATATATTATTTGGAATTTAGGGCTTTTAGACATTCAAATTAGAATAAAGTAATTAATTGTAAAAATATCTAATCACCCAAAAAAGGCAAGGAGCCGTGAACTTCTGTAAAATAATTGGGAGGATAGAAGTGGAGTTTGATCCTTATGACGAAATTCTGTATAAAAATATTAAGACGGAAAGACCCACATCATCCTCAATTAGGCCACGCACTAGCTTATACAGAATTGTGAGGTTGAAAATAGTTCTCCTTAGGCCATGGCTCTCGAATCCAAACTGCCTATGGAACTTACCAATGGAATCGCGTACGTGAAAACATCTTTACTGTTTACTTGATTAATTACGATAAATCTTAATTTGAAATTAATTAAATATAATTTTAAATGGTGGAAATTTGTACAGAAAATTAAAGTTATAAGAAAATACGTGGATTAATTCAATGTTCAGACTTTTAAAAAAACCAAAACCTACAAAGTTAGGACAGTTCTTTTTTATTTGAAATTAAAATTCATTCGTCAAAAGTTAAATAAAGTATAGTCTGGTGCTCTTACAAAATCTTACAAAGATAAAATATACAAGTTTATTAACCATCAAAAGATTCTTCAAGAAGTATTTCTCAATCTTCTAGAAATATCTCGACAAATACTGTAAATGCGATTTAAATTTACTTTAAAAAGATCTAATACTACAATTGAATATGTTTGAAAATAAAACTTAAACAGGAAATTGCAACAAGTAATATAATATATAAAAGCTATAAACTTTACTGCTGACAAATTCATTACTTAATCTTTTGCCTTGTCTCTAACAAAGGTGCTTAGTCATTGCCCAGTTGTCGATGTAACTACGTTTAATCTACGTGACATATATTGTTTTAATATATATTAATATTTACGAAATATCTTGATAAGTTATATAAATTGAATTACATAAAACAGTACTACTTTTCATCCTGGACCTGGCAAAGAATTTTATAAAGTACTTGAAGTTTGTAAATGTTGTTGAAATTACACTTAGTTTAATTATAAATCCCATGATTTTATTTGTTGAATTTATGCTTTCTTCGATGAGAGAGAATTATAAGATGATGAAGAATTCCTGATAATACCTAAATCCATTGAATTTTTTCTAATGACAGTATACATTTTGGTTAATATTTATTCAGTAATTAAATAATATAAAAACATATTATTGATTGAGCACTACGAGTACCAATGAGTCAGGCTTATTATTGACTATAATTAACTAATTTACAATATTGCCTTAATAGCTCGGAATGGACGTACTAAATCACACAGATATACTCTACGTGTTTCATAAACGTGTTTCACTGCCACGTGGTGAAAACAATCTGCTTCACTGGACTTTTAAATTACTCTGCAGTTAATGAGTTTCAAAGACTGAATGCGAAAACGGAGTACCGATTTAAACACGTGTGTACAACGAATTGAAGGTTACTCATTCAGGATGGCAAATTTTTATTCCGTTTGAAGCGTAATTAATGACCATATTATGGCTATTATTTATTATTTAATAATCAGAAAGGTATAATAGCTATTGGTGTTCATGATTGCTAGTATTCATACATCGTGTGATAAGAAATTGAGTTCTTCTAGAAAAACAGCTGTGGATTTCATTATTCAGACATTAATTTATAAAATTATAACATTTCAAGCTTGATTTTAGACTTTTGAAAACATATATTTTAGAACATACAATCACGCCAGCAAGGGGTTTAAAATGCAATATTTTGACTCTGCGTTCATTGTATATTTCCTCGTCTGTGAGAACTAACAGTCATGTACAGACATAACATGTTACAGTACAGTATACATATAAACTGATATTACATGAATATACCTGTGTACTATATATAGTTGAAACTTTAAAACCTGAATTTAAATTATGTCCTTAAAATAGTTAAAATATTAGATATCTTCTAAAATATATTTTTATTTCATAAAGTTCAAACGATGTAAGAGGATGACCCTATCGCCATCAGATTATTAAGAGATTTGTTACGTATTGTATGAGTAACATATCGTAGGATCATAGCAAATAATAAAATAGCGGAGTGTCACCGTAAAAGACAGCTGTTTTTAGAAACAATCAAACCAGTGCAAAAGTCATAAAAATTCTTAAAATTGGAAAAAAATATCAGAAAGAAAAAAACTTTGCGTCAAAAAAATTAAAGCGTCAATTGATGATAAAATTTTTATTATAGGTGCACTGTATAGATGCCCGGATGGGGATATAGACATTTTTAAAGCAAATCTCACAAGTTACTTGAGAAACCTACATCTAGGTGGTGGGAAAACTGAGGTAATTATTGGAGGTGATTTTAATATTAATCTCTTGGAGCCAAACAATAACACAATCGATTTCAATAATATTATTAGAAGTTTTGACTTAGTCACCACAATTAATGAGGCCACGAGAGAAACTGAACACTCAGCTACATGCATTGATAATTTTATCACCAGCCTAGAAAACTGCAACTGTACAGTTATTGAACCTTTTATATCTGATCATCATGGAACTGTTTTAAAATTTTATATAAAACCATAAAAAAAAATCAGAAAATTAAAAAGACTATTAGAAAGCTAAATCAAAACAATTTAATGGAATTAAAGGCTAGACTCAAAGGTGATAGTTGGACTGGTTTTGACAGAGAGACAGATGTAAACCAAAAATATGAATCATTCATTGAGACATTTTTGTATCACTATAATATATCATGCCCAGTAAAAGAAGTCTATGAAAGAGAAACTCAACAAATTAAGTGGCAATGCAATGATGTTTTAAGGTTGAAGAATGAGATGACAACTTGCTACAGCCTGTGGAGAAACGTTAAGTCTGAAGGAAATAAATTAAGATACAATGCTGCTCTTAAAAGATACTGGGACAATCTTAAAACTAAAAAAGCTAAGTGGTACAACAAAAGGATTGACGAATCTGATAAGAAACCAAAAGAGTCATGGAATATAGTAAATGGTATAAGAGGAAAAAGCAAAACAAATTCTGAAAACATGTGCATCATAAATCAAAATAAACAAATATACAATCCAATTCAAATATGTGAGCACTTTAATACATTATTTATTTACATTGCAAAGATGATCTACAAGTCAATCATGATGTACATGTTCATGCCCAAGTAGAAAACAACCTCACACTTGACAGTTTTTTAAAACAATTGATGAAAAAACTATAAAACAACTCTTTGTCAACTTCAGTCCTAAGACTTCCTCTGGAGTTGATGGCCTCTGTATGAAGGCACTCAAATTCTGTCAGGAAGAAATTACTCGACCACTGGTGGATCTTGTAAACACATCGATTAGTAGCTGCACCTTCCCAAACGCCTGCAAGATTGCCAAGGTCAAGCCTCTTTTTAAGAAGGGGGATGTTATGGATGTGTGTAATTATCGTTCAATATCGCTCCTACCAGTGGTCTCAAAATTCATTGAAAAAAACCACCTGTAACCAGCTGATTGACTACCTTGAGACAAATAAGCTTCTGGTGGAGCGACAGTATGGTTTCCGAAAATCAAAATCAACCAAATTGGCTCTTATTGACTTTGTGAATTGTGTCATTGGGGCAATGGAGGCTGGTGAGACTGTAATGGCTTGTTTTGCAGATCTCTCGAAGGCCTTTGATTGTGTCAATGCTGAAATTCTTATTGGCAAACTTTCGGCCCTGGGCGTTCAAAATTATGCCAGAGATTGGCTTGCCTCATACCTGTCAAACAGGTATCAGGTAGTTGAAATTATGCACAAAACAAAATCCAAAATCAAAACCTTTCAGTCTAAGCCAGAATTGATCCTAAATGGAGTTCCACAGGGGTCAATTCTAGGTCCCCTTCCTTTTTTTATCTACATAAATGACATCACAAATCAAATTTCAAAAGAAAACCTTTACATGTTTGCAGATGATACCACTCTTGTGACCAAAAGTAGGGATTGTGAAATTCTTGAATTAGAATTATTTCACAAAACAAATGTACTAGCCCAATATTTTTCAAAAAACAGTCTTAAAATGAACCCCGAAAAAACAAAATGCATTTGCATCCAAACCAAACAAATGAAAGTTTCAAAAAACTTTTAGATTCCATCCTTGTTCATTTGTGACACTGAAGTGGATATCTCAGAGTCATCTGAGCTGCTAGGAGTGGTGTTGGACGATGTTATGGACTGGGGCAGGCAGTTGGGTAAAGTAGCCTGAAAATTATCCAAGGGCACCTTTGTTCTTAGGTGTCTCTCTGGACTCAATAACTTAGACCTAGTCAAAAGCGTATACCACTGCCTGCTTCAGTCACACATATCCTATTCAATCATCCTCTGGGGTGGCAAAACAACAAATATCAAACAGATTTTTACCTTGCAAAAAAGAGCAGTCAGAGCTATGCTGGGTTTACCGCCTCTGACTCACTGTAGAATTCTTTTTATTGATTTAAATATCCTAACAGTACCATGTTTGTATGTCTATGAGTGTGCAGTGTATATTAAAACACAAAACCTTGAATACCAAAATGATGTTCACTCGTATAATACTAGGCATAGAAACAATTTTGCTGTATACCATAGGCTTACTATTTTTGAAAAAAAACCCTTATTATTCTGGAAACAAAATTTTTCAAGTTCTGCCTTCTAGTGTAAAAGATTTAAAATCTATAAAAAAATTCAAGCGTGAGCTACAGAACTTTTTAGTCTTAAATTGTTTCTACAGTGTAGAAGGATTTTTTGAATTTTGTGAGGGCATTTTACCTTACCCACCCTGACCCTTTCCTGGGGCAGTTTGACCTGCAGAAGCCCAGTTTGGGCCAACTCCTGCGGAATTGGAAAGTACGAAGTAAGTACCTCCGCGATCAATCAACGTAATATCTTATTGAGTTTTTAGCTTTACATAATAAATTTTGGATATCACAATTATTCTCTGTTAATGGATTAAATTCGTTTCTGAAAACCATCCAGGAATCATTGACGTATGCTATTGATAATTCTGTTAAATCTGAAGTGCTGAATACAAAATTTTAGGTAATATACCCATCACACTCGTATTAATATTAAAAACCCTCCCCGTTACGGTAATTAATTTAAGGGATTCCCGATCTCTGTAATGGTAACATAAGGTACATTTTCTCAAAACTACTAAGTCTATTGTTATATCTCTTATTCATTATATATATATATATATATATTATATATATATATAATTGTTGTGTATGTGACTGTCATACGTAACTTGAGTTATTTATAAGTAGTTCTACCAAAAAATATCTAAGTTGTGAATATATCCTCATAATATCTTAAATATTCCAAATATTTTGTTTAGCTAAATAAGTCAATATAAGACTATACAATCAGTGTTTTGTACAACTTTACATACATATTGTATAAAGATTTGAACTCTTTATCATTATTAGTTCAAGAGAAATTGTACGTTTTTCTAAAAATTAAATTTTGCGGAAAATAGCATATTACTACAATCATTTATTTTTTTGCCTACCTGACACACTTCACCACTATATGAAGAGTTTCTTCTATACTTTCTTCAAGTTTTCTCTTCCTTAACTTATCCTTTCTTCCAGATTGCCTCAAAAAGTCAGAAATACAATTTTAAGCCTTCCGTATACGCTCACTATCCAAAATAATCATCACAGAAATTGTTCGCTGACTTGGTTCAATACACACTGATTTCAAACCTTTGCACTTTGTAATTTCACTATAATTGTAAATGGCAAAAGTTAAAAAAACTAAATTCTAATGTTTATAATTTTTTTAAATTGTTTTGGGTACTCTGGCCCATATAACACTGTTGGAACTCTCATTTACATTTTTTATCTTGCCGTGAGTATATTTATGCAACAAAATTTTACTAACCAATGCTTTGAAGATATGTTTTATTGCATTCATTATGGCTTCAGACTAATTTTTTCTTGTGCTCATACCCTTTGCTCTCAGCTTGGGCCTTATTGAACTTAAGCCAATATTGTTTACCTTCTAAGCACAATCGATGTTCCGAAATTTCATCAGAGGACTGTATGTGATATTAAAACTAGGCCTAGCAATACCTAATGCTGGGTTAGAGTTTTCAGGCACTCCTTTCTTCTTACTAGGATCTCAAATACCCTTTCTACTTTTAGAAATTCTAAATGTAGTAGCATGAAACAAAAAAATGCAGTTTTAGAACAAAAAACCTCTGTTGCAGTAAACAGTTGTGTCAAACATTTTCACAGCCTCAATCTAAAAACTAATTCTTCAAAATCCAAAGTTCTAAAATTTATCTTTGCGCTCGACAGACTGCGAATATGGACCGGCTATCGTGTTGGATGAGGCCGTATTAGAAGAGGTCTGTTTCTCGAAATTCCTTGGAATTTACCTTGATCAAGGTTTGAAACGGAATATTCATATCAATTACGTTTGCTCCAAATTAGCCTCAGGCATTTATGTGTTTGAAGTCTCTAGCTACAGGAGTTCATTTCATCAACAACTTGCCAAATTAAATTAAAAATTCGCCTATGGATAAAGCATTTAAAATTCGTTTGAAACGCTGTTTAGTGTCCAACGCTTTTATAAAATTATTAGATACTTGACGTTTGATATACAAATGTACTTTTAGTCTCGGCAATAAATACTTGACTATTGACTATAATGGAGGAAATTTTTTTACGGAAGACCTTCCTTTGTATTTATTTGAGTATAGGCATTAGTGTTAAACTGGATCAAATTTGAAAAATAAGAGGTTTATGTTGTTAAAATATCATACTAATATCTAATATGGCTGAAAAAGATAAATTCCAGGATTTTTTTTGTATATTCTCGTTTTTTTAAATGGTGAGGACATGGGATGGATCCAGTTTACAATACTAACCAATATAAACTTGTTCAAAACATCCCTATCCATTCATAGTTTAATGTTTGTTAATGGAGATAAAATTTTTAGAAGATAACGAAACTTCTTCGGACATTTACTATTGTCAGAATAAATTACAATAATTAAAAAAAAGTTAAATATAAAGAATCAACTGAACATATAAGTGTATTAATCCAATGCTGAGTTTAGAGTGCCGTTTTTTAAATTGTATCTAGAATGAACTAAAAAAGGTTCAGGTTCTTCTCTCATTTGCTACCATCTTATTTCTGCCCTAAGAATTGCTATTTACTACGGTTACTAGTTAGTTAGTTATTCATGCTTGATTATTGGTGACAAATCAAGAAATTTAAACAGTTTGCAGATTTTGAAACATAGTGTTATTGATTTTATACATCACTAAAATATGAGATATATACTCTATCCCAACATAAACTTAAAACATATTATAATACGGAAATGTGCGACTGATAGCATACATCGATAATTGTAAACGGTGCTTTATTAGTGTACAGGACTCAAAGGAATGTGCAGGATATCTACAATTGTATGTGTTACTGTAGCATTTTCTACATTGAAAAATAAATAAATAATTAACAAATAATTATTGGAAAAAATATTTTATAATATGTGTAAATTTGTCAAAACACAGGTAGAAATAAAAATAAAATGGGTTCGCGAATGTACGAATAGTAAAGAGACTTGACTTTGATCACAGGTTCATATAGGGATTGTACAGTTTAGAATTAATTATCCAGCTTTGTGATTGGGTAGTCTGAGGACAATCAAGGGCATCGGTAATGAAGTAGTTTTGCTTAGAGAATGGGTCGGTAAATAAACTCCACCATGCTAATCACGGTGTCTTATTTAGTGTCCAGTGGTAGCAATTTGTGGTTTTCTGGCTGTCTTTTTCCCTTACACAATCTGCATGGGATTTTTGAATTATTGTATTACTTTCATACGAAGGGAATCAAGAGCACAGGGATATCTCTAAATACCTATTGCAAGTTTGCAAGATAATATGTTTTTGGAAGGATTTTCAAGTAAAATTATCAATTTTATTATTATTTAAGAGTAATTTGATATTGAAAGTTAGTATAAAACAGTTAGAATCAATTTAAAACATCAAGGTATTAGGTTTGTATTAAATATATTTTGGTGGAATTAAGTTTAATTACACTTAAAAAAAGAAATTTGCAGCAAGTTTTGAGTTTTGTTTATTTAGCATATAGTACAGAAAAACATATTGTATATTGAATAAAATTACACATATATTTTTTAGGCTAAACTTTTAGATCGAATTTAATTTTGAATCAAGAAGTTGAAAGTGGTCGTGTAAGAATTGCGGAATGAAATCTAAGTATCTAACTTACAAAAGAATTGTTCATTGATTACACATTTTAATTTGAAGTTTATTAAGAAACCATCCTGTTTATTTATACATATAGTTTTAAAACTAAAAATAAAGGTGCTAAAAAAACTAACGTAGGAATTATTTAAATATATTTTGTAGGTTTTAAGGATCTATCTACAGTTACGTCTTCCACAACAACCATGTCAGTTGAGTCCTTAGATGCCGCCTCGAATTCACACGCTCTATAACGAGCTAAATGTTCTTATCACATTTATAGTACACTCAACATAAATTACAGTAAGATTTGGAGAAAAAAAATTTTCGATTTCAATTATTAACCTACATTTCAATATTTTGTTATGTAAGTTTGGGTTTTTATTTACCTTTTACAATAAATAAGCAAATTCAGATATCGTATACTTGTAGGATTTATTTGGAATCAAATTTGAGAATTTGCTTCTGAATGTGATCTTCACACAAGAAAGCAGTTGTAATTTTCTTGGCTACTCTGTACAAAAATAATAAAACATTATTATTAAATTGTTCAAATAAAATTATTAATTCACGTTACATTACTGTTAAACCGTCGTTAGGATGTTTACAACAGCAAAATATTTTTTATAAAGGTACAGATTCAAATATAAGATTGTTTTAGTTAGAATAATTTATTAGCATTTGTTCTCTTATGTACGGAAACGTACTTAAAGAAGATTTTAGAATTCCTTCGATGTTGATAAAATCCTTGGCATTCCGGGATGACATAGCGAGGAAACTACAACTAAACTTAGTCACAGTATGCGTTATATGATTAAATAAGAGAATAACTATGTCTTCAAGTAAAACTACATGGAACTACTTGATCTAGGCCACTAGGGTACCAGAATTTAAAATTGTATTAACTTAAACTCACAAACTACATACCTTTTGCCATTGGGCCAAAGCACAAGGGGTCTTATTGTTTCAGATATCACGCTGCGATACCACAGGAAGTCCTGACATCGATTTCGTTGTTAGTATCTCACTTCCGCTTGTACGGGTGTAATGTGTGATTGTGATGTTGGCTTTTGTGCATTGACAAGGTTATTTTTCTCCGGGATGTGGATGGAAACGATTTTATGTTCCTTTTCGATATAGTGAAAGTGATCATTGCCCGTTTGCAGGTTGAAGATACATATTTATTTACATATTTATAATTTTTAGACTGAGGAAGAGAGTATATTTTCAATTCTCGAAACGTCTATATTATCATGGTAAATGTTTCAATTCTTATATATTAGTTAGTAATTCGAATTAGCAATTATTGCGTAAGGTATCTACTTAACATTGCTCTCCAATAGGCAAAAACCTAGCTGGACAGTCAGCTAGTTTGCATGTTCAAGCGACCAGGTACTAGCTATACCACATTAACAAAACCTGCCCAATTAAATATTAAACATGATATCTACTTGGTCAAAAACCTAAACGCTCAAGTAATATATTTACGAGCTCCGAAACGATACAGCTAGTAGAGAATAAATCATAAAACAGGAGTTATTTTATAACAACATTAATCTACAACAGAATATTTGTAAATATCTTGAATAACAAATTTGGTCTTAAGCTGATTTAAAACTTTCGACCCACAGGTTTTCAAAGTTGAGTTTGGTTGAAAAGCGTAACAAAACGGTTTTTTTGTTGGTACCGTCATACCAACTTTAATTTATTGCTGCACATAGTTATATTTACATCTAAATGCAATACGTAAAACAATTTATATACAACACAACTTTAACAAAATAGTATAAAATTTACCTGAAAACTGATGAAATTTTACATTTAAATCCGAAGTTTCAGGTATTGATGTTGTAATCGGATTACACAAAACTGAAATACGTTTTAAAAGTATATCTTGCTAGAATGCACCTTCGTAATACATGGTTTGACAGAGCGTTTATTGTTCTAGTCTTTCAATATTATCACAATAATCACCATCCTCTCCTCTGTAGTCTATAGGCATGCGAATGTGTATAACTAGTCATGTTTTATGTTAAATTTAATATAAATAACTCTTTAGATCAGGAGACCCTGCTAAACGCCATATATTTAAAAGTAGTAACTTTTACTGCTTTTTACCATCGATATTTAAATAAAATAGTACGTGACATAAATATGTTAGGGTGGTGTTTATAAGCCGCTTCATTCAACATCAACGTTTTGCTGACTGTATCTCTGCAGCCGTGTTACATTAGGGATAATGTAGCAGTTGTACAGAAGTTGAATACCTTTATGCTAATACACTAATTGTGTATTATTCACAGGTACACATTAACGTTCTAACAGCTTGTGTTACTTCTTTAACATCGTTTTGCTCTTTATCATATATATATATATATATATATATATATATATATTTTAAGCAAGCGAAAATAATTTGAAACAAAATATTTGATCCCTCTAGAATATATACTTTAAACATACTAGATGGAAAGTAAAACTTACTTACATAAAATCTTGCACTATACTGTATTTTAGTTTATATTTATTAAATCAGCTAAACGACGTGCGTTCCATCAAACGGATAAGAAAGCATTAAATATATGATCTTTAATTATTGTGCTTCAGCAAGGATAAAAACATAAAAGAAGAAAATCACTTAAATTCAAATTTTCTGTTACTTCCAATCACAAGCAAGTTGAGTTTAGTGTAATAGTTTGGACAAGTTTAGATATTTCTCGAAAAATTATTTATTTTAGCTAAAGAATTACAGTAATGAGAATAATATGTAAACATAACCAAACTTAAGTACCTTTGAATGACTCATGGTTAACTGCAAGGTTGGGGTAAAGCATATGCTCTAAGTTTAGTAAGAGGAAGGAAGTACAATATGATATGATTAAAAATATAATGCAGAAGTTAAACATATATCTCATGATACTTTACGCTGCAGTTAACTACTAGCTACTGTAGGTAACTAAATAACTCCTTCTTCAAATTTACTTTTATAGTAGGGATTATCTAATAAGACCTATTTTATCTACTTAATATTACATTAGTATATCCATTGATAGTTGTGGGTTGCATACTAACTTCTGTAACTATTTACATATTTCATCATTGTATCAACTTAGTTTATTTCTTCGAAACTAGTAGAAAGTAGAAATAATAAAACTGAAATAAAATTCGGTAACTGGCGTAGGTCATTCGCCTATTTCAGGAAAGGAATGTAAAGTAATTTCAGTTACCATAAAAGAGAATCATTTTGAAATTGTATTGTGAGGCAACATTCAAAGCCGCTCAATATAAAGAGAGTTCATTTCACGTTCTGCAGCCACCAGCCACCCGGATGTTACGGAATAAACTGAATCAAATAAAACGATACGAACTTTAATTTAGAATATTGTACTCATGCAATATTCAGTAGAGATAATGTGGTAAAGGAGCGATACTGTGATATTTTACTGACATTAACTTCATAGCAAGTCTGTATTATTGGTCACGTATCAATACAATACAAAAAAATTAGCATTTAGTAAGACAAATAAAGTTACTTACGTAATTATGTGAAATGATGCAGACAGTATACATTGAGCGTTAGCGTAAATATTCTATATTCTATTCTATATTCCTTTTGTATACGAAGCCTACAAACTGTAGGTATCACCAATATTGATCTTGATCACACATTCAGCTACTAATTTTAGATTTATGATTGTTAATAAATAAAACACCCAAACAGGTTTTTTATATTGTATAATGGAACAATCTTAGTTAGTATCTCTGTAAAACATAGTAAACACTGATTTGTCAAATGCGGTGCTCTTATTAAAAACTATATTTTCTCTTAGATGATGTTTATATTGATTTCTGTAATGTAAAAAGAATTAAATATAATTTTATGGAGTCAGAATCTTAACAGTGTATATGTATTTTAGATGAAATCACTCAAAAACGTCAAAACGTTAATTTTATAAATTTTTACGTATTTAAGAAAGGAGCAACATTTACTGGAGGAATAAACATATTTTCCATGTTAAAAAGTCTATAACAATGTACAATTACTATCTAATATGCCTTACTATTCTTATATAACACTTTTTAATGCATAGATATTCAGTTGTATACAATAAGGGTATTCTAAGTTGTTATGTTAAATTAACAAAAAAATAATACTTTGGTTAGACAGTTTATTGAGCGTATTAAACACATTTGTAATCGATTAATCAATTATCATTGTCTCATCAGGTTCACATATATGTATGTTTATGTGTGTGTGTGTGTGTGTGTGTGTGTGTGTGTGTGTGTGTGTGTGTGTGTGTGTGTGTGTGTGTGTGTGTGTGCGCGTGTGCGCGCGTGCGTGCGTGCGTGCGTGCGTGTGCGTGTGTGTGTGTGTGTGTGTGTGTGTGTGTGTGTGTGTGTGTGTGGTGTGTGTGTGTGTGTGTGTGTGTGTGTGTGTGTGTGTGTGTGTGTGTGTGTGTGTGTGTGTGTGTGTGTGTGTGTGTGTGTGTGTGTGTGTTCAAGTTCAAGTTCAAAACATCTTTATTAAAAAAAATATTATAATAATACATGCATTATTATACAATTTCATGCAGATACTGTAAACAAATTAGTACATTACTTTAAATCAATTAATACATTATGCAGCTTTCACATAAACACTCCCAATGCACTCGAGAAGGCGCGTGCGGGAGGCAAGTTGGCATTAATTTTAAATTTTAAATTTGGCAGTCACAAGAGGCAGTTAACCAAGATTAAAAACCTTAACACATTATTATGATCATTTTATGAGAAACAGCAACCATCAATCGTACAATAACAGTGCACCTCAATGCAGAAATATATACATTAAACAATCAATAGCAAGAATAAATATCTGAATAGATAACAATCATATATATAACATAATAAAATAACAGTTTAAATAATATCTAGATGATAAAAAAAAATTACTCGTAACTAACAATAACAAAATGATAACGATATATATATATATATATATATACACACATATACATACATACACATACACACATACATGCATATGGTAATTAACAGTAATAAATAAGCAAAACATTATAAATAATTAATTAAAAAATACAAATGAAAAAAATGATGTGAGAAAACATTGGTAGGTATGGGAAAAACTCTGTTCACACTATACGGTGTCTAGAACATATTGTAAACACTTCGTCTTAAACTTAGGTTTTCCCTCAAACAGTATGTTGTTACCATATGTTTCAACCAGTTTGTTAAATAATGTTGGACCAAGATAGGAAAATTTATGTCTAGCAGTTTCTGTAAAATAATTAGGTACTTGCAAAAGATAGAATTGGGTAGCTCTTGTTTCTCTATGTAGTGTTATCACAGGATATTTTTGCAAATGTTTATGAATGTACATGATTGCGGCTAACTTATATAATTGAGTAAATGATAGAATATTATTGTCATTGAACAGATAACTTACTCTATCCATGCGCTTTAGACCATAGATTGTTCGCACAGCATGCCGTTGACACATTATTAAAGGTTGAAGTAGGGTAATGTAAGTACCACCATAATGTATAATGCCGTATCTCAATGTGCTTTCAAACCATGACATGTATAACTATTTCAAATATTCACTTTTTAAAAATTGTTTCATGTGGTATAGGGAATAATTTATTTTTCTCAATTTCTTTGCTAAATACTGTATATGAGTTTCCCACTTTAACTTACAGTCAACATACATGCCTAGGTATTTAACACTGTCAACTATTTCTATATTGGAACATTTACATTCATACAGGCATTGGTGACTATGACAAAATAAGTTTAAACATATTATGTAGATCCGACTTGGACTTATCACTATCGAAAAACAAAATACACTTAGTCTGGGATACATTTAATAACAATCTGTTTTGAATTAACCATTCTGACACCTTAGCTAAATCCCTATCTATTTTAACCTTGAGAGCAGCTCTGCTGCCAGCTGAACACACTAAGGCTGTATCATCAGCATACGCAAAGAAAGATGAGTGTAGGCCTGTATCAAGTAGGTCGTTTATGTATATCAAAAAAATATATGGGCCTAACACCCCTCCTTGAGCTGTCCCGTATTGTAGTTCTAAGCACTCGCTTAGTACATTATTTATTTTTACAACCTGTTTTCGTTGTTTGCAAAAAGATACCAACCAATCCAAAGCTGAGCCACCAATGCCACATTTCTAAAATTTTTGAATCAAAATATCTATATGTAAAAGGTCAAATGCTTTTTTAAAATCTAAATAAATAGCTAAAGTAAATCTATGGGCACCAACAGCACTAGTGATACACTTTAAATGTTCCTCTAAAGCCAAGTCTGTTCCTTTACCAGGTAAAAACCCATACTGATTTCCAGAAAAATAAATTATAATCTTGAAAGTACTTTAACAGTTTTCCCTTAATAAAAGTTTCAAATATCTTAGCAACTGTGTTTAAAAGAGATATCGGACGATACGACGAGACCTCCACATCATCCCCTGCCTTGTACAGAGGTACAACCACAGCAACCTTAAACTGATCAGGAAATATGCCCTGTACAAGAGACTTTTCATAGATACAATGTAAGAGAGGTACAAATATATCAATGTTGTTTTTTTATAACTACACCATTTAAGCCACCTAACCCAGAGCTGCTCTTATTTTTCATTTTCCGAATTATACTGTAAATATCCATTACATCTAAATCGAATTTATTACACAGAATATCATTCATAGTGTCTTCCTGAAAAAACATATCACACCCAAATTCATTCCTTTTAAGATCTGGAACAATGCTAGTGTAGTAATTATTGAAAGCGTTGGTAATAAAAGCCTCATTTCCTGCAACTTTAACTAGACAGTCATTTACCCTTATACTACCTATATGTCTTTTTCTTTTGTTTAGTACTTTCTTAATAACATCCCAGTACTATATGTAGACAAATCATTGTATTCCTCTCTTAAACGGGCATTGTTCCCATTTGTACACAAATCTTTATATAAGACATTCTTCCAATTTATGAGATTGACTAAATAGTCTGATATCCACTCTTTCCGCCTTTTATTCTTGCTATTTACCCTTTTAAGAAAACAAGAAGCTTCGTGACAAATATTGTATATTTTATAAAATTCTTGTACTGCTGTATTTACACCTAGGCTATTCTTAACAGTACTCCAGTCTGCAGAAGCCAGCTGCCTACTTAACTTACTATAATCTACAGTTTTAACAAAGCTAGAATTAGTTTTAATAAAGTCAGAGCCTATAATAATTACATTTTAATGCGTAATGGTCTGTTATTCCCAGCTTTACAACGCTGCAATTAAACTGCAAGTTTTTTGAGTTTCTTATCAAAACATGATCAATACAGGATTCACAGTTATTCATTACTCTTGTGGGAGTATCAATGCAGCTCTGATATCCAAACGCTGAAATTAAATTTAAATATTCAATAGCAGAACCCTTATTTTTACCTTTCAAAATACAAACATTTAAATCACCTATAATCATTGTTGGATCATATGTTTCTTTTAAGATATTTTCAAAATCATTTACAAATAATTTATAGGTTAACTTACATTGTCTATAGATACAATATAATGACAAATTTGAAGGTATGTTGTTAATGCTGACAGTCAATATGACGTTGATAATCTCAGCAGTGGAAAGCAAGATAAGGCGGTGTGTATAGTTCAAGGTCGAGTCGATGTAGATGATAACTCCACCGGCCTGACTATCTGGTCTGTCCTGCAGAAGCATGTCGTAGCCATCTATTTGGTAGTTGATTTCCTCTCCGTGTTTTTTTATCCAAACTTCAGTCAAAGCAATAACATTAAATTTAACTGATAGGCTTGACAAATACAGGACCAATTCGTCAAAGTGTTTCCTTATGCTTCTTATGTTTAAACAGAAGATTTGTGCGGCTTCCAATTTAATTACACTGGTCATTAATAAGAATAGTTTTCTTTATATTGTGTCACTTTACTCTCTACGTGTATCCCCCTCAGCCAAAATGTCAATGTCGATTCCCAAACTTTTTAGGTTCTGCGGTGATGATATCCTCTTCCTCTCCCCATCGTCCTCCCTCCTGACAAATATCTTTCCCTCCCTTGTCCACACGTACTTGTACCCTCGTTGTTTAAGCTTTTTAGCATGGAAAAGTAGATTTTTAGTATATGGGCTCAAGTGCTCATTAACATAAATGTTGGTTTCGGGAACACCATCATACAAATTTTTAGAAGTGAGTTTGGTTTTCTTACTTTTCTCTAAAAAAGAATCACGTTTTTTTCTATCATAGAATTGGACAATAATGGGCCGTGGACCCCTGCTTCTCTTGACCGGGATTCTGTGAGCAGCTTGAATATCGCTCTGATATTCAATATGCTCATTGACAAAGCCAGATAAACTTTTCACTATTTCTACCATATTTTCATTGCCTTGCTCCGGTATACCTTCAATCTGGAGATTTCTGTTACAGTTTTACTGCTCTAAGCTTTCCAACTGAACTTGATAGCCAAATAATTCTTTCTTTAGAGCAGAGTTCTCATGTTTTAAATCATTTTGCGATTTTTCTAAAGCCGCAACTTTCGCAGTAAATTCTAACATTTTGCTCTCATACTCATCAATTTTAGCTGAGCAGAATTCAACAGATGTTTTTAGATCAGACATTTGAGCAGAAAACTTGCTATCATATTCTTTAAACTGATCTTTAATTGTATCCTCCATTTTTTTAAGAACTCATCATGTAGCTTAGTGATTACATCTTTCGGTATAGCCGACTTACTTGAGCAGTTTTTACACTTCCATGCATCTCGTCTTTTCTGTCCCATCCTGTTCCATGTGGTTTCCAGTATGTCCGCACATTCAAAATGGTAACTGACAGCACAAGACGAACAAACCGCAAAACCATCGACATCAGGCACAGGATCAGCACAAACACCACAGTCACTCATGATAACAAGCGATACCACGATAACAGAGCTCAAGCAATACACGTCCACTCGCAACGACTGCCAGATACACACTGTGTGTGTGTGTGTGTGTGTGTGTGTGTGTGTGTGTGTGTGTGTGTGTGTGTGTGTGTGTGTGTGTGTGTGTGTGTGTGTGTGTGTGTGTGTGTGTGTGTGTGTGTGTGTGTGTCAGAAATCCTTTCAGAAGTCAGAAGTCAGAAATCCTTTATTCGGTAATGTACAATATAATTACATGCAAAGATAACCCAGACACCAGAAATGGCGTGTGTGGGCATTATAACTACTCAGTAATTAAACCAATTTTCATTCTATGTGCCTACTTACATATTAATATTCCAAATTGCATGCCTAATACTATAACCAATATATACCTATTTATACATTCTCAGTACTCTATATTACATCTATCACTAAAATATATAGAGAAATAGTTTATAAATAAATACTTTATAAACAGCAATAACAATAAATAGAATATTATACCCAAATAACAATAAATAGAATCTTACATCTAAATAACAATAACAATAAAGAAAACAGAACAGTGACAATGCCTGACGAATTCATTATGCAAATAGAATGTTATAATTAACAAATAAATATAAAACAGGAATATTACCACTAGAGCACACAACAGCTCTCATGCCTATCACACAGTCAAGACCATGTACCGATTTTTCCCCAGCGTTACTTTCTGTTTGGAAGCAGAAATACTTTCACCTAAACTTTACTAAACTTAGAATTCCATAATTAATTAAGCAACAAATATACACAATAAATTATATATAAACAGCTATAAATAAACTATAAAACCGTAAAACAAATATAAACTCTGAATAACATAACAACAATATAAACTCTGACAGAACATAACAACAATATAAACTCTGACAGAACATAACAACAATATAAACTCTGACAGAACATAACAACAATATAAACTCTGAAAGAACATAACAATATAAACTATGCCATTAATGAACAATAAAATGCAATAGCAACTCAATTCATTACTCTAATAAATATTTCAGTAATAAAAAACAAATAGCACTATTTGGTTTTAACAAGATATTAGACAGTAATATTTAAAAATAAATTACGTAGCAACAATAGTACACAATCAAGAATTATATTACATAAATAAATAAATAAATAGCACCAAAGATACATAAATAAAACCACAGAATGAAATGTTTGTTAACTTATTAAAAAAGCTATAATTTTCATTTTAAATTTAGGTTTCCTTTCATATACGATGCTATTACCAAAATTTCTAATTATTTCATTATAAAATTTTGGACCCAAATACCAGAGTTGCATTCTGCTGCGTTCCTTGTTCAAGTTTGGCAATTCAAGTGTAATATATTGTGCAAATCTCGTTACTCTATTAAACTGTCTCATTGGAAACTGCTCAATTCTTGCATGTACATACATCAGACAACATAACTTATGTATTTGCTCAAAAGTAAGCAGCCCATTCTCCGAAAAAATGTAGGTTAGTCTGTCCCTCTTATTAACTCGAAAAATTATACGTAAAGCTTGCCTTTGACACATAATTACAAGCTTTTTTACCGCTGGATATGTACCCCCAAAATGTAATATCCCATACCTCAGCACGCTTTCAAACCACGATCTGTAAAGCTGTATCAAGTGTTGGCCCTTAAGACAACTTCTCATGTGGTATAGACCATAGTTGATTCTTCTCAGCTTCTTTCCTAAATAAATCAATATGATGGTCCCATTTAAGTTTGTGATCAATGAAAAGTCCCAAATATTTCACTTTTTCTACGACCTCTATGCTGGAGCATGTACATTGATATTTACAACTATGTCTGTGACAAAACAATTCAAAATCATTTTGCGGCTGTTCCCTAGGTTGGTTAGTGTCAAAAAATATTAAACATTTTGATTTTGTTTGTATTTATTAACATTCTGTTTTCAATTAACCATGTCGAAATTTTACTCAAATCACTATTAATTTTTCTTTTTAGCGATTCCTTACTGTACGCTGAACATACAAGGGCAGTGTCATCGGCATATGCGAATATTCTTGAATTCAATTGAATACGTAACATGTCATTTATAAATATCAAGAACATAACTGGTCCTAGGACACCTCCCTGTGCTGTCCCGTATTTTAGTTCAACCATGTCACTAAACACTTCATTTATCTTTACAGTCTGTTTTCTATCCCTACAAAAAAAAAAACTCTCCAACCAGGACAAAGCTGAACCTCCTATTCCATATTTTTTTATTTTCGTAATAAGAATATCAATATCCAAAACATCAAATGCTTTCCTCATATCAAGGTATACAGATAATGTATAATAAATTATACTTATCTGAAGCATTCACAATAGTGCTGACATGTTTCTCAATCGCTGTATCGGTACCTCTACCCGGCAGGAAACCAAACTGATCAGGAGAAAATATTAGCCTCTCATCCAAATATTTCATTAATTTATCTTTGACTAAGGTCTCAAAAATTTTGGCAACGGTACTTATCAATGACACTGGCCTATATGACGCCAAGACGTTATCATCCCTCGCTTTATACACTGGTACTACAGTGGCTATTTTAAACTGTTCTGGTATTTTGCCCTGACTTAATGTCCTTTTATAAATACTATAAAATATTGGTGCAAGCACATCTAAGTTCTCCTTAACCGTTATAATACTGATTCCGTCAATACCACAACTACGTTTGTTTTTCATTTTATTAATTGTGGTTATTACATCAGCAAACTCCAATTCAAATCGCTCAAAAAATACTTCACATTGATATTGCTCTTCAAAAAACAAATCCTCATCAAATTCATTAAATCTTAACTCAGATATAACATTACTGTAGTATTTATTGAAATAATTTGCAATTACATATTCATTACCTTTTACATGCATTTCTCTACCCTGAACTTCAATCTTTTCTAAGCACTTTCCTTTTTTCCTTACCATCTTTCTTACCACATTCCAGTACTGTTTAGAGTCGCCTTCACATTGATCAATCAAATTAGAATAATAATTCACCTTTTCATGTTTAATTTGTCTCTTTACTTGTTTTGCTAACTGTGTGTAATACTTTTTTAAAATAGTGTCATCCTTATTTCTCAAATAGGTTTTAAAAGCTTCAGCTTTACGATTAATTAATTGTATTCAATAGTTGCTTACCCATTCATTTCGCTTTCTATTCTTACTACTCAGTTTTTTTCAATGTGTACAAGAAGCATTATAACATCTGGTGTAAATTTCATAAAATTTAGAAACAGCCTGATCAGTATCAATGTTTGCATCATTTAAAATAAAGCCCCAATCTGCTAACCTTAGTTGCCTAGTAAACAATATTTTATTTAATATTTTGCAAAATAATGGGACGGTTTTTATTACTTAACACTCCAGATAACTCAATGTCTATACCATAATGATCAGTTATATCTAATTCTAAAACAGTACATTTTACATTTAAACCCCGGGAGTTGCGAATCAGTACATGGTCCAGACATGAAGCGGAATTATGCACAACTCTAGTAGGAATATTGATACAATTTTCAAAACCATAAGAAAATACTTTGTTTAAATACTCCTCACCAGAACCATGTTTTTTTATGGTACAAACATTCATGTCTCCTACAATAATCGTGGGGTCATTTTTTAAAGCTAAAATATTTTCGAAATCATAATTAAATTGTCTATAAGTAAATTTACATTGCCTATATATTCCAAACAATGACAGATTAAAAGTAAGATTGTTGTAAGTTATCTGAAAGATGATGTTGACAAGCTCCGCAGTCGGCAGCAAGATAAGTCTGTGGGTACATTGAATATCAGAGTCCACGTAGATAAGAACTCCACCTGCTTGATTATCTGGCCTCGGCTGGAACAACATGTTGTAACCTGGTATGGAATACCTGTCCTCTTCTCCAATCTTAATCCACACTTCGGTCAATACTATAATTTTGTATTGTTTTAGTTTGGCAATTTAAATAAGCAATAAGCTCATTATAATGTTTTCTCACACTCCTAATGTTCATACAAAATATATTTAAATTATCTGATTTTAAATTTTGATTAACCATAAAAGAACCAAAAAAAGTACATATAATTAACACCCTGAATGCATCTCAGTTTCACTCCCTAATGTCTAGACCCAATTTCTTAAAATCACCAATAGTAGTTACCCTTATTTTTTCTGTCATTTTCGGATTTTTTCACAAAAATTTTACCCTCAGAGACCCAAACAAATTTATATCCCAGTTCTTTCAGCTTTTTAATATGGAACAGTATGTCTTTGAAGTAAGGTGTCAAGTGTTCATTGACATACACATTAGTTCTTGGAACGTTTGGCACAAAATCAGTAGACTTAATTTCTTTTAACTTAGATCATTTTTACTCTTTTTTAAGAAAGAATCTCTTAATTGACGGTTAGTAAACTGCACAACTATGGGTTTTGGGCCTATCATCTCGCCTGGATGGTATTCTGTGCATAGCCTGAATGTCACTTTTGAAATCAATTTCTACCCCAATTATTTCAGCCAATTTGTCAACTATAGGTTTCATTATCTTCTGGAACTCCATCAATCTGCAAATCTTTGTTTCTATTGTACTGTTGCAAATTTTCAAATTGGGTCATATATAAATTTAGGTCATTTTTTAGTTCCACATTTTTTCATTCAAGACATCTCTGTGACTCAGATAGAACATTCATGTCTTTTTTAAATACTTTAACTTCCTTATCATAGTCATCAATCTTTTTTGAAAAAAATTCCAAGGAGGTCTTAAACTCATCTAATTGAGATTTATTCCTTGCCTCAAATTCAGAAAACTGTTGTTTTATAGTATCCTCCATCTTTTGAAAAAAATCAGCATGCATTTTTTAAATAAAGTCTTGACTAATGTCCTTAGTTTTAACAGACTTACTTTTATAGGATTTGCATTTCCAGTTATTTCTTCTGTCCTCACCCATACGATTCCATGTGGTTATCTGAACTTCTGCACACTCAAAATGAAGTCTAGATTTACAATTTGAGCATAATGCACAATCATCAATATCATCCGGTAACGGATCGCTGCACAAGTTACAATCACTCATGACTGATAATCAAGAAGCGGGAACAACTGATAAGAGCGTCTGTACTGCTCGGCTGCTACTGCACAACTGTGTGTGTGTTTGTGTGTGTGTGTGTGTGTGTGTGTGTGTGTGTGTGTGTGTGTGTGTGTGTATTCGTTTTACATCATAATTTAGTTAAGTGCTTATATTATTTAAATTAAATTCGAAAATTTCAAATATATATGTCTTAACAGACTTTTGACAAATTAAAAATTATTACGACAAATGGTTATTATATATAAGATTAACAATAACCACAGTAAAATGTGTTGCTAAAGAAAAAAATCGCAAAAAATTTTATTCTGTTTATTAGACTCTTCTAACAACTCAAACCGATAAAAGAATTATATTTATGTACTGGTACAAGCTGTCCTTAATTATTCAGTATTTTCCAGCAGAAGGGATGGATGTTGAAGTAAATATGTTTTATTCTTTATAAAGATATTACAATAGGTAAAATCAGCTCGAATTAGACTAGTGTCATCGAAACAAAAATTTTATTTTATGGTAATTAAATCGCTCAGTACCATTTAAAAATTTTAAATTATAATGGATATTAAAAACTATTAACAAAAAATAAATTAAATTTGTAATTGTGTTGATTTGTTTGACAGCGTAGTACTTTTTTGAAATAAGAACATAATTGTGTAGGTATTGAAGCAGATAACATAACAATTTAACAAAGTTAGTAATAGTTTCTTGGGATATTAGATCAAGCTGTTAATAAATATTTACATTCCTCTAAGTCTAATTATAGACATCTAACACTTAAAATTTAGTTCAGCGTGCTTAGTTTCGCTGTTTTATATAATTTGTAATATAGAAAACTCCACCAGTATTTTATCTTTTACTTTGGAGGCTGCAAATATATCAATTTGCCTAATATGCCTTCGCATGTTGTGAACCTATAAAAAATACAAGGAAAACATAGGATTCCCTTATACATTCTTATAAGGAGGCTCATTCACTTTATAAACAACATTGTTTAAAATGAAGTTTGTTATTTGTCTAAATGAAATAAATCTGAGTGGCTTTACTTCACTATAAAATTATATTGAAACATCTATGTATTATTATTTGTTACAGCTATTTACGTCATATCCTACAAATGTCTTGTAAAAAAAAATTAGTACTATTCTAAAAACATTTTTATAAATATGTTTGCTCTATAATAAAGTAATCATCACTAAACTGTTACAAAATCCAAGCAACGAGCTAGATGAGTTGGTAGGGTAAATTTGCCCTTGAATAGTTAATTGAGCTCTCTAGCACAGCGGCCGCACAGCAGGTGTTAGGGAACATGATGCTGTTACTGACACGGCTCTAAAACTGCTGATATTGTAATTTTGTTAGTAATTAGTTCGATAGCATTTTTACTCTTTGTTTCTAGAAAATATTTACAATTTTTCGTTCATCCAGCGTACATTTTGCGCTTCAAAGTGAAACATGCGATCTCCTCCTTCTAGTCATTTAGACCAAACCCTTTATTTATCAATTCGTTTATTGGTCTTATTCAAGAATTTAAATTATAAGTTAAGTTTCCAGCCATTCTAGTCTCAGACATAGTTACCTGTTCACTTTATTTTGAATTATTGTAAACAAGAAAACATTACACAAGTGTCGCTATTAGTCAATTCATCAATATTTGTTTTATATTTAAAATTCTCTCTATGACTACAGGAGAGGAAAAAAGCAATAATATATTATGGTTTTAAAAACTTTTCTTTTGTAATCGCGTTGTATTTCATGATCTAGGTATCACAACAATATTATTCCTATTTAAATTAAATATGAAATAGTATAATAAAAAACTCTATTTCGTAATTTTGGGAGATGAATATTTTAAGTCAGTTATAACCAAGTGTTAATACTAAGTTAGCACTGAAATATAATTTGTGTGGTCCTAATTAAGTATTAGGACTAGGAAATTACTAGACGATTCTAAGATGACAATAAAGTTAATAAGATAAATTTCAAATATAATAACTTGTGATTAATATTGTTCAGTAGTCATAATGACTAATGCCACTCCACTCTTCTACCCAGTATCTATACATTTGCGGTCAGTGATGTGCCACTCCTGGACATATAACTAACGAAAAGGTATTATGTTGTGTGTTTAACTGCCACGCGTGTTCATGCAATTAGCTTAAAGTGAAATAGAATATTTACGCTAACGCTCAATGTATACTAAAAATAGGAACTGATTCGAATTGGTTCACATAATAAATAAATAAATTAAACTGTGAATAGAGGAAACACATGTGTACCTGATGTATAAATACTTCCGATTCAATAATAACGTTTGTCTCCATTATAAATACGTTTGAAAGAAATGTACAGATTTTGCTCAAGAACAAGCCACTTACGTTTAATATAGTTCAAGTATTCTTCATATAATTTGAGCTATTCTCTTGAATGTATCGAATGGAGAGCATTATATTTATTATTTAGTTGGTATTTATAAAATGTCTCTGAATTCAGCGCTCAAAATCATTGTTCTCAAAACGTAATCAGAAGTTTGGAATATATCTTATAGTCACCATTTACTTAAGACTGCAGTGACTAGTATGCCATTTAAAAAGGATATGATTATGACGTCTCTACTATTCAGGACATTGCGTCCAAAGGAATGGGCAAACCATAGCCTATTTGTAAAATAAATGTACCATAGTTCGTTGTACTATTCATTTTTAACTGAATAATAAGTTAGCTATATATTACTGGTAAGAGCAAGAAAGTCAGTGATAAACGCTATAGAAGACACAGGAATCTCAAAAACACAAAATCGTGTAATATTGTAAAAGCATTTATTATCTTTCAGTAAGTCATTTCTATCCCTGTAGTTTTAATCTCAGCGTGTATCACTAATCCAATATCATTGTTCTATAAAGACAAATAACCTATCCAATGTACTGCAGTATAACACAGCGTATGTCACTAGCCCGATATCACTATTCTATGAAGACAACTGACATCTCCAATGTACTGCAGTATAACACAGCGTATGTCACTAGCCCGATATCACTATTCTATGAAGACAACTGACATCTCCAATGTACTGCAGTATAGCCTAGCGTCTGTACCTAGTCCAATGACAATGTTCTGTGAAGACAACCGACATCTCCAATGTACTGCAGTATAGCCCAGCGTCTGTACCTAGTCCAATGTCATTGTTACTTGAAGACAACTGATATCTCCATGTACTGCAGTATAGCCCAGCGTCTGTACCTAGTCCAATGACATTGTTCTGTGAAGACAACCGACATCTCCAATGTACTGCAGTATAGCCCAGCGTCTGTGCCTAGTCCAACGACATTGTTTTGTGAAGACACCCGACATCTCCAATGTACTGCAGTATAGCCCAGCGTCTGTACCTAGTCCAATGTCATTGTTATGTGAAGACAACCGATATCTTCAATGTACTGCAGTATAGCCCAGCGTCTGTACCTAGTCCAATGACATTGTTCTGTGAAGACAACCGACATCTCCAATGTACTGCAGTATGGCCCACCGTCTGTACCTAGTCCAATGACATTGTTCTGTGAAGACACCTGACCTATGAAATGTACTGCAGGATAGCCAAGTGTCTGTCACTAGCTTAATGTTGTTGTTTTGTGAAGACACCATATTTTTCCAATCTACTACATTACAAACCCCAACCAATCCATGTTGAGCGACCATTATAGGTAACTTACAGCAACATCCCGAGTGTGTAGGTAGTTTTAGAGCGATTGTATTATGGACTATCATAGTATAACTGTCGTCCTTTGCAACTATAACATGTATACTCTAATGGCTAGTTTGTAACCGTAATGAGCTTACCATTGTGATAGCATCTTGTACTGAAGGCCACTATTAGTACTTTGATTGATGTTACCCAAGTTTCAGTGTATTGTTATCGTTCTGATATCTATACACCATCGTATTAGAAAGTGTATTTATTAAAAATGGAAAATCTTGTGAGAACTACATTGTTTCGAGATAATTAAGCTATAAGATTAAAATATATCTTATATTAAAATATATATAGCATTGGTAATCTATTGAAATTGTGTTAAGAAAGGGGAGAATAATTTAGAAACAAGATAGAATCCTCAACATGTTAAAAGGCTGTCAGAAATGATACAATACTAAAACTTCACCTCTTCAAGAAAATAATAACACTGACTGTTAACATATGCTCCGTAAAAAGGTGGGTAAAATAAATGACCGAAAATTAAAATAATAATAAGAACTACTACAAAATATATTTACTTGCAATATGCTCCACAAGATGAATAATTCTTCCAATGGACTTCATTTATTGCTGTAGAAAATGAAACAAATCAATTAATAAGTGTAATAAATAAAAAGAAAATAGGTTATCAGATACTGAATAAAAACAAGTGTCTCTAAACGACAGCACGTTTCCTAGTAAGTCTACAATTCTAGAAACAAGCAAAAAGCTTAAGCTTAGTGAGTATTTGAAGAAGGCAGTTAGTAGTTGAAAACTCTAAGACCTCTAAAACCACAGAAAGCGGCTTTCAGATGTTACTGAGATAAGGTCAACCATATACGCCAAACTAGAATAGAAAAAATGTATGGACCATGGCAATGCAAATAATATGTGCTAATTAAAAAGTCTGAGGCAGCACCACACACACTCTACTTAAGTCTGGTTAAGCACGAATAATGACAAATAGTTAATAAAGTCCCTTTAAAAGGTAAAATATACCATTGATTCTAGCATTATTTAACCTGAAATATTTAAAATCGAAGAAAAACTAATGGGTAAATGTCGAGGTGTAAAAACTTATACAAATAGGTTTTTATTTTTGGGTTTAACGTAAATATGCAATAAATGATCCAAATGTAACAATTAAGGCTTATGGATCGACTTTGGAAAAATTAAGTATAAACTTAAACATTTTAATAATACTAGAGGAGGAAGTAAAATCAATTTCATTTGGCTAATGAAGTTTATTAAGATCATATGATCGCAATATTTTGTACATGATATATAACTTATGTTGTAATTCATGAGACGAATTTTGTTAACTAAATGTTAAAAAACTTAAAATCGACAACGAATGCTGTATTGTTAAATAAAATAAGATAAGAAAATAATGACGCAAACGACGGTTACTTACTTTTTTGTAACAGTTTATTTATAAAAATTATGTATGAAAATAAAATTATTTTGTCACTATCGAATAGTGAGTCTATTGTGCCATAGCAAAAATCAAACTTTTAAAGTGTACAGAACTCGTCCAACTCAATGAACCCTGATACAGGATAGTTCGTAAACTACCGATCTCGAGAAGTTTGTCACTTAAGAACGTTGTGACTATTGTCCCACATCAGAAATCAGACTTGTAAAGTGTACAGAACTCGTCCAACTCAATGAACGCTGATACAGGATAGTTCGTAAACTACCGATCTTGAGAAGTTTGTCACTTAAGAACGGTGTGCCTATTGTCCCGCAGCAGAAATCAGACTTGTAAAGCGTACAGAACTCGTCCAACTCAATGTACCTTGATACAGGATTAGTTTGTAAACTACCGATCTCGAGAAGTTTGTCACTTAAGAACGTTGTGACTATTGTCCCACAGCAGAAATCAGACTTGTAAAGTGTACAGAACTCGTCCAAACTCAATGTACCTTGATACAGGATAGTTTGTAAACTACCGATCTCGAGAAGTTTGTCACTTAAGAACGTTGTGACTATTGTCCCACAGCAGAAATCAGACTTGTAAAGTGTACAGAACTTTGTGGGAAAGAGAAACTGTCCTTATCTAAAGATTTGTTAAAATTTTAAGTATCAAACAAGCTTTAGGTTTAATAATAAACATGTATGTATTTTTTATAAGTTTGTTCCTATTTTCCAATAAAAAACGATATACGTAAGTCAGGGAAGTGTATTGTACAGTACTAGGCTAACTCGATAAACGATGAAACGTATAAGTTCCATGAATCACTTGTTAGTAAATTTGAGTTTAAGAGCTTTGACGGAATTTATGATAGCTGAAAACCGTTGCCGAACAAATACATTTTCATAATTTTCACTTTCTACTTGCCTCACTAACATTTGAATCAATTTAACCGCGTAATTTTTGAATATCAGGCTTTACCACAATATCACTGGTACTGGTGATATTGTGGTTTGTTGAAAACTGTTGATTTTGATTGCACCATTACTTTCATTTGGCGTTCAAGACCTTATATAACTAATCTTATTTCATAAGAATCCACAACAATGGAATGAAAACAAAATTAAAACATCGCATTTGCACTGATAATAATATTTAAAGTTGTTGTGTTTGGTCATTAATTTGTTAACGTGACGAGATGAAATGTTTTGGCAAATCAAAAACTGGAATTTTTTACATACCAAAAATGTGTATTTCTATTAGCTTATTTTAACAACCTTATAAATTAAATTGAAATTACATCATAACATTGCTTTCCTAATGATTAACACATATTTTTCATTTCTATATGAAACTATTGTTAGCTGTCAGTAACTCAAGATATGAGGTACGTAGTACGAGAAACAGGGTTTGCTTAAGGTAATAATTACTGTGCAGGAACAATAAATATTACTTACGGTAAATGTACAGTCAGTGCCGGGTCTGGTTTGTGGAGTGTGAATTCCTCATCTTATAATTAAATTGCTTTTTGCAACTCTAGTACGTAGCACCACTTATAGCATTTCCACTATAAATGTATTGTACTTGACAAATGTATTCCCTAGGAAAACGTATCTACAACCCGGATAGCTTAATAAATGTTACAATCAATGGCTTTTTTAAGCTAAAATTGTTAAGATTTGAAGGAAAAAATATATAACAAACTGTTTTAAGAAGGCATTAACAAGATTAATAATTACCTAATACACAACATAACTAGTATTTTCTGTAATATATATTCTTATTAATTTCATAATAACGAATAATCAGAGTTTATAAGGGTCTATAAATTTTGAAGGTGATCTATTTTTGTCTGTTCAGTATGTTTACAAATAAAACTTTTTTTACGAACCAAAATATAAAACTTCACCAATGTAAAAAAATATTTTTTCATATCTTTTATATTTTTAAGATAATTTTTAGGTTTTTATTACATTAAAAACTCTTGGAACTATAAAGATATATGTATATATTTCAATTAAGTACTGAATGCAATGTTACAAGAAAACTTTAAAAAGAGACTATGATTAAACAATATTTTTTATATACGTCCATGCATATCTATGTTCTGCTATATATTCTACTAGGCATATTATTAAGTATTTAGTACATTTATGTAAATTAGACTTTTATCTTCTAAAAATTCAACTCTATTTGATACACGTTGAAAATTTTGTCTCTTAAATTAGAGTTAAATTATTTTCACTTTAAAGTGTATTAAATTATTTATAAAACGGCTACAATTATTGCTGCCATAAATATCCATTTAAGTCCACTAATCGGGAATGTATGCAGCACTTGTCTAAAACGACAATTAATAAATCAAGCAAGTATTCACACATACTCACAGGTGAATTAATATAAAACAAGGCCGAAATAAATAACACGATGCCAAATAATATAACCTGACCATCCTGACGAGAATCATTATCACCTCTTGAGGAAAAATTACGTTGATTGTGGTCTTATTGCCTCTGCGAAACTTCTAAAGGAAGTTTGTTTGGACAGTTTACAATGTTTTTGGGTGAGAAACTATTTTATTATGTATATTTTGGTCTTCCTTATTAAAAACTCAACTTAATAAACACATACTATGCTTCAATAAATTCAGTTTTAAGCTGTAGATTTAATGCTGAGTTTACCACGGATTACCTCGCAATGGTGAGCTAAACTAAAATAGTAAAAAACTTCACCAGGACGTATATGGTTCTCCGAATATGATCAGTTAACAATTGAAGTCCTAGGATGTAGATAGACATCATCGTTAAGAGCCTAGGAATCGAGTCGGCTGTTTCACAGTTACCTGAGGAACAGGGTGACGGGTTTCGTTGTGATGCCAGTCTTTTACTCAGAAAAATTCCTCCCACAAAACCCAATTTGACAATAGAGGAGAAAAAGGCCATGTCAATCCTTGGGAAAGACGACACGGTCAAAATATTACCAGCCGATAAAGGCAACGCTACTGTTGTACTTGACTCAGTAGCGTATAAATATAAGACTGCGGAAACTTTAAATACTGGCAAATATACAGTTTTAAATAAAGATCCGACTGATTAATTTGAACGCAAAGTAGCAAACACCTTAAGAAAACGTAAAGAATTTTTTTTCAGATAAATTTAGATCTAAATTAACTCCTCACCACTCCAAAATCTCCTATATGTATGGCCTTCCCAAAATCCACAAACCCACCATCCCTCTTCGGCCCATCATTAGTTCTCGTGATTCACCTTGCAGGGAATTGGTATGAAAAACTGACTCTTTCATCAAAAATTCCAGGGATTTTGTAGAGAAGTCAAAATCACTAAAGTTGACTGAAACTGACAAACTGGTAAGTTTTGATGTGGAAAGTCTATTTACAAATGTACCAGTTCCAGAAACTCTCGGAATTATTAAATCACGTCTTAAAGAAGACCAAAACATTAAAGGATAGAACTAAACTTCCCGTGCCAGTAATTATGGAACTGTTAGAACTATGCACTCAATGCAATTATTTTGAGTTAGAGGGTAAAATTTACCGTCAAGATGAGGGGATGGCAATGGGTTCTCCAATGTCTCCTATTTTAGGCAATATCTTTATTGAGGAATTTGAGCGAAAAGCTTTGGTTTCAGCTCAGTTCAAACCGAAGATTTGGTGGAGGTATGTGGATGATACCTTTGCTATTTTTTCTCATGGAGACATTGAATTAAATAATTTTTTGAATCACATTAATAGTATTTCTCCTTCCATCCGCCTCACAATGGAAGTGGAAGTCCAAAACAAGCTTCCCTTTTTGGATGTGTGTGTTATTAAGAGATAGGGATGTCCTTAAGACAACTGTTTTTCGAAAGAAAACACACACAGGAAAATATTTAAATTATCAATCCAACCATCAAAAATCTGTCAAAGAAGGAGTAGCCTAACTCGTTGTTTGATAGAGCAAAGAGCTTGTGCTCAGATAAAGATGGACTAAAAGAAGAATTTAAGAAAATTGAATCGGATCTCAGAAGCAATGGATACCCTCAATTAATAATAAGTAAGTGCAAAAGAAACCAGAAGAATCATTCCTGAGTCAGAAAAACAGAATTGTGATAAATTATAAATTTGCATTTATGTCAATCCCTTATGTGCCGGGATTATCGGAGAAAATTAGAAGAGTAGGTAGAAAGTACAACATTAGAACCGCGTTTTAAAACACACAACACTCTTAGACAAAGTCTCGTAAAAACTAAACCAAAAAATGGCACACTGGATTCCAAAAACTGTGTTTACAGTATAAAATGTAGTTGCAATAGGGAATACATAGGCGAGACAAAAAGACCACTGAACGTAAGGATAAAAGAGCACAAAGAAAACACGAGAAAGGGTCTCACAGAAAAGTCAAAAATTTGCACACCATTGTTGGTCCGAAGACCATCATATGAATTGGGATAAAGCCAACATAATACATCGGGAACCACATTTCTTCAAAAGGAAATTAATTGAGGCAACATACATTAAATTGGCAGACCAAACAATCAGTCAAACCATCAGTCGAGATTAGGCCGCTTTGGTTGCCAATTCTAAAAATATGAACTAAAGAGAAAACCAAAAGTATCAAACGGATCAGATATTTGCAATAAACCAATGCGGAGTCACAATATGGTTTTAAGAAGTTCATCTCGCATGAACCAATAATAACGAAAGGGCCCATTTCCTGTCCACCCTCCCTTTTATTTCCGCCATCTTGTTTTAGCCAGCCGTGACGATCACCATTGGCCAGACCCTCTGGTCAGTCGTAGGTGGTTAGTAGACGAGTGAAGACGTATTGTGACCTGTATTCCGTAGTTCAGTTTTAATGATTAGTGTTTTGTATAGTTTTTTATTAAGTGCATGTTTATAGAGTTAGTGAATATGACAAACAACAAGTAGGTTGTGATTCCTGTCCACAACGCTTTGGTAAGATTTGTTTATTTTAATCTACTTTGTAATTATGTATAAGGTTAGTTCTTTACCTGAAGAAGAGATCAGATTGCAGATCTCGAAACGTAGTGTTACTGATTTCTTGTTTCACTGAACGATGGCAAATGTCCGAAAAAATCCTGTATCGTTCAATAATAACTGAGTTTGATAATTATTTACAACAAAGGCAGGATGAAATTAAATTACGTAATTATTTGTAACTATAAATAATAGGAACTAAATTATGCACACCGCGTATTACACTGGCACCGTTTACTCTACTAACAACCCTAGGTAAGAGATGAATTTTATTTTGTTTTTATTTCTGGAAATGAACCATTTTAAATAAGGAAAGAAATACATTAAAAGACATATTATTTTCTTGCTTGAAGAGAGTTTCAATTTTAGCACGAATAAATGAACTAAAAATAGTCTGTTTTTGTTTTGTTTATTATTAAGTTATAAATTTAATGAAACTATAATGACTTTATTTTGCAAAATTACTTATTAAATATTTTAGTAAATGTTTTACGATTAACATTTTCTAAGAACTTTGTACGAACTTTGGGAACGCACTTTCAACATAAACTAAAATATATATTTTTTACCCTCTGTAATCACCATATAACATACGTTTACTGAAAATTTAAGATGCTACACCGTGCATAGAACACAAAACTAATATATCATTTTCCATGTGATTGTATAATTGAGGTTACCGCTGATTGGACTTTGACCCAATAAATACGTGAGAAACATGTGGTCAGTTTAAATTAATTGAAATAAAACTAATTATTTGAAGGCATGGTAACTAAAAACTATTCCATTGCCATTATTTTTAATTTATTGAAGGCAAAACTTTGAAATGTCAATGTCGTGCAATTAAAAAGTTATTACTTAGACTCTGATGAGAATGATCACACTGACAATGTGAGAAAATAAAATAGAAGTTTTAATATTCGTCAACACATTCAGTCTATCCTTTAACTAATTTTAGGGACAGATCATTTGGTGAGTAGTTTCTGTTATTTTATTTTTATCAAACACATCTTATATTTTCCCACGCGTAACGCTCCTACCTAATCGTATTTCATTTTTAGTTGGCTGTCAGCAGAAGTGCAATGCAGTGTAATCTCAAAAGAGTAGGCGAGTGTCCTGATAGCAGTTAGTATTTTAATTGTAGTTTAAGGACATTCTATTGTAATTCGGGTCGGCAGTAATTCAAATTACAGCATATTATTAATTTTAGTTCACATTTCGTTAATTTTTATTCGTTTAATATACAGTAAATTTTAGTAGAATTTAATAGTTAAACTTTTAGTTAACATTCTACCTAGTTAGACCTAGATTCATCAGTATTTCGTGACATCGTATAGTTTTAATTAACATGCTTACAAATAATTAGTTTTATTTTAATTAATTTAAACTGACCACATGTTTCTCACGTATTTATTGGGTGAAAGTTCAATCAGCGGTAACCTCAATTATACAATCACATGGAAAATGATAAATTAGTTTCGTGTTCCATGCACGGTGTAGCATGTTAAATTTTCAGTAAACGTATGTTATATGGTGATTACAGAGGGTCAAAAATATATATTTTAGTTTATGTTGAAAGTGCGTTCCCATCGTTTCATTTCGTACAAAGTTCTTAGAAAATGTTAATCGTAAAACATTTACTAAAATATGTAATAATTAATTTTGCGAAATAAAGTCACTATAGTTTCATTAAATTTATAATAATAAATATCTTATTTTTGTGTTTGCAATTCAAAAGTTTCCGTGTTATGTCTCAATTTACTCCACGGCTGGAAGAATTGGGTTGGCTTACCAGCTCTGCGTCTACTGCTTTTATTATCAAATATTAATTTATCGTTACACATAGATTTCAGCTAAAACTTTATGTTTATTCTAAAGGTTATGAATATAATAATACAACATATCTTATAAAAAACTTATGTTATATGATGTAGTACGTTTGCTAAATGAATGTAATTACCATAACAAATGATTTCTTGATTAGTGATTACGACATAAAGGCTGCATGTATTTTGGTGTTAACAAAAACCAAACAATTTTACAGTAATTGTTATTATTACAATTTAGCTTCTGCTAGTTCGCGTTTCTTTTCTAAAGCTTAAATCGTTATATATACGTTATAAACCTTATATATATAGAAGGTTTTTGATAATTTTTCTTTATTAAAATACTGTTTTATATTTTGTGAAAATAGAAACGAAATTTGATATCGACCTGCAGAATGTTAATATTTTATATTTTGTTGTGTTTAAAATAATTAGTGTATAAGTTATCGTTTTTATTAAAAGTTGCTTTTATTTGGATCTCTCTCTAAACCTTTTAGTATATTCTCATTTATTAGGTTTGCAGCACTGTTTGCATAATGCAGCTAAGTTAGGAAGGGTTTATTTAATGTAAATGTTTAATTTAAGCCTTGTACACCTTCCTCTTACTGCATATTTAATGTTCACCGAACCTCTTTACGGTTTTAACTGTTTTATGAAGTGACGGAGAGCGAGACGATGAACCTCGTTTTTTAAACTTTTATAAATTTTACACAAAACAAGGTGTTGCTCACAACTTCGGATGTAATTTTTTTTAGTAACAGGAAAAAAACAGCCATATATATTTCGTAAATGGTATAACCCTCATGAGATATGCGTTGGCTTTCGGGAGATACTCCCATTTAACTTCCTAGTAACACGAATATTAAAGCTGGGGGAGAAATCCTTAGTAGGGTTCTTGGTGAGAGCACTTATGATGTGATATGCTGGGGCCAGATGATCGTTCTGTATCAATCGTAGCTCTGCCTAGAGAAAAGCACAAAAATAAACAGTTACATGTATAATAGTTAAAGATTAATTTAAATTTCTCAAAATATCTACCTATTTTGTAGGCCACCTAGTTCACTGTCCTCATTTTAGTCTCGAAAGTATTAATATATGTAAAAGTGATATAGTACAATGCATTCAATTGCTCTCTATTTGCTATATCATCATTCTGTATTTTATATTTCAGCGTAGGATAATATCAACCTTTATAAACCTTATCAACGAAAAAGTGACTCACTGCACTATTATTTGTTTATCATCACTACAAAAAATATACTTTGTGTCTTGATCACTGTTGGAATCACATCCATTTGCAATAGTCAGTGGCTTAGTGCGCACGCTTAAACCCTCAAATTGCAGTCATGGTGGGAATTGTTCACTGAGTGTTACTATTGCTCGACCCTCATGCTGTTACTTCAGCCATTTAAAAAATCCAAAATGTTACAGGAATCTAATATCGGAGCGCCAAAAAATGTCACAGTTGAGAGGTATCCGTTGTTTGTTGATCCTGGCTTGTGCAAGCGTATCTTTAAAGTCGTCTTACTCGCATTTGCGTAGGCAGATTTTGTTAAAAAAAGTACAGTTGCAATGGTAAAAATATAGAAAATAGTTAGTATCTTGTAAAATTTGTATAATCTATGTAAAGCAGTAGATAAAAATAAAAAGACAAAGTTTTGTCTAACCTCGGTTTGTGTAAGCGTACAGTTAAAGTGGTCCTGAGTAAGTACCATTGGAATTGTAATCAATTTTCCATATAGTTGATGTCTAATATATTTCATGTAAATATTCTTGTTATTTTGTAATATGACTTATGCATAGAGGAGAAATTATATTAAATCAATGACGTCTCTTTTAAACGATTCTGTAGCATACCTTAAGATTTTATTAGTTATTTAATATTAAAATACTGTATAAACATTTGTATTTGAACCTTGTTAGTGTTTGCTTCTTTTAAAGCAACTTTATGTATATATCCATATATATATATATATATATATATATAAAGTTTAAGATATTGCCGACTCTGAAATTAAAGAGAAAGAGGACTCCCTGGGCCTGGGAATGCCCCATCACAAATTGTTTTGCTACTTAAACCATTTTTAATGATAAACATATAGGTCATGTGGGATACATGTGAGGTACTGTTTACATGCTGTGAAACTGAGGTTTCGAAAAATATCATGAGCCAGATTATCAAATATTTATTTATTTAATGTGTATCTGTTGTCAAATTTATCCAGATTTTAGAGTTGAATACAATTTTTACATGTCACCATATAGTTGAATGCTTAGTATTTAGTCCGCCAACCCAGCAACATTTTATATTTCCTTTACTTTTAAACACATTTTACAGCGGTCTGAAATATTATTTTATTAACATATATACAATTTAAATAATAATCAGTGATTGTTAAAATGAGCAATTACTGTTAAACATACACAAGTTAATTTTGCTGAAAGGACTAAAATAAGGATAAGAAATCATCAATTTACCATTAAAAATATATACAGTTTGAGAATTTGTGTAACCCTAGCAGCCCCAGTTTTATATAAGAAAAGGAGAATGACCGTCTGATGATGAACGTTGGAATTGGAAAGTGATTGACAGCTGTTGAAAACACTGTAAATTATTCAATGGCAAACACTCAATCTCCGTTCACATTCCAGTGCTTGAAGCTGTTGGCTTGTAATAATGAACAAATACAACCTATATTGTTCTAAATTTTTTTGTGAACTTCATTAGTCTTCATTACATAGGGGACCAGCGGGCAAAGTCTCAACAGAATAAAAATTAATTGTTTTCATTTATTTCTTTTATAGTTAGGAAACTTTTGGCGTCGAAGTATTTCATATTACGATTGAAATGTATTACTCATAATAAACTATTGTCTAATAATTCTTAATAATACAACACAATATATATATATATATATATATATATATATATATATATATATATATATATTGTTCCAATATTGTGGTATTTTGTTCTAGACGTGAAAATGAGCAAAAAATTCATATGGAGGTATGTCATAAAACTTTTAGTTTTCCGTCTATTTGTCTGTATGTAATTCTTACAAAAAAAAGTTATATATTTTGTACCTGTAAAGATAAAGTTATGAAACTTTGCAGTTGTTTTGGGATTTTTTATGCCCATTTGATAAAAAAATATGAACAAATTATCTTTACCCGTTTCAAAATGGCAGCCAATCATACATTTTTGATTTTAAATTGCGCCAAATCGATACCCTGTATGAAAATTTTACCAGAATATTAAAATGTTGGAAACTTGATGCTAAATCTAATAGTGATTGTTTCATTAAAATCGAATAACAAGCAACTAAATGGTACAAGCAAATATATACACTTGTTTTCCTGCAATGTAAGTTCAGTCGTGTATACGGCTAGAAGTTTTGTGCTGTCCATTCAGTTTCTGGAAAATTCTGTATCTGTTGGGACTCAATAGTTTTAGTCATGTTTGCCTCTTTCGTTTCTTAATACTTTTTTTTACAGACTTGTGTCTCAAAGGTAATTTCTACTGTTCTGCACAAATGCATGGTAAGTTAGGTACGGGACTCTGACAACTGGAGTCTAAGTAATTAATTGCAGATGTACAGGGGCCTTTATGGAGGTTAGATGAGGTTATAAACCAATAAACGGTGCCAGGACGTTGATGGAGCATGTCAGCCAGCTTCTGTTAATGGATTCTCAGTCCACTCTCGTCAGTAGTGATCAACGTTCGCCCTATCGAGTTTGGAAGAGAAGAGAGCTAAGCCTCACGATAGACATAAAGGCAGAGCGCATTAAAAATGGATGTATTGGTAAAGGAGTAACTATGTATTAAAAAATAAAAGATATTAGCATCCATAATTGGCAAACAACACGACGAGCTGTAGCTAAGATCAGGAAGAAATATCAGTCAACATAATGAGAGCGTTAAACGCCACATGAATTTGATTACACAATGCGGGTTATAACATCTTGATATAAATAGACGTCGTGAATAAAATATCAATAATCCAAGTATTTAAAGAGGTAATTTCGAGCAAAGTCTGATTATGTGGTTATAGGCATATAAATTATATAACTGTATCTTAAAGCGTTACAAATTGAAATTGTCACATGATTAAAATATACACTAATTAAACTTAGATTCACTTAACTGCGCATAGTATAAACAGTTATATTTTTTTTTATTTCATCTGTAAATAAAAATTACTTAAAAAAGTATGAATGGGGGTGGCAAAACGGTTGATGTAGTTCTGCCATACTTTGAAATTGTGAGGATAGTAAAATTTGAGACATAGGTACATTGATTAGTGTAGAAAACCTGACCCATCTTTAGTTATGAAGTCCAAGAATAACCAAGTGAATAAATTGGATAATCAGTGAATTAAATACTTTTATTATGAATTATAGAAATCAAGGTTGATTAAATTGTCATCACAGTTGGAAGAAAGAGTGTTAGTTGTAGAGAAAACAAAGGTTACAACATAGTAGTTCGTCTCTTGTTGAAGTCTTTGTACGAGCTCTTATCAGCTTAGAAGCAAAGTATTTTGACGGCACGTCCTCTGATCACCCACGCTTCCTGGACTAGCTTGGCTACTTCTCTTCTCCCACACACCTTTATTTGCCTTAAAAGGTGAAACTCAATATATTTCTTGACGTTAAAATAAATAGTCGTACATTCCATACAACAGTTTTAATTGTTTGTTCAACGGACTACTCAAGTAACTGAAAGCTCAAATAATAGTAATTCTTAAACTGGAGACTAGAGAGGACAGTGAGATGGCGTGAGAGGGAGAGGGGGAAGGAGAAAGAGAGGGAGAGAGAGAGGGACCATAAAATATCACCAAATATCATTTTATATTTCTCTTTTTATACCTATTTTATCACGGAATTTTTCTTACAATTTCCCCAATCAGGTATTTTGGTATTTTTTCTATTTAATTATTTGTTAATTCTCTACTACAGCTTTTAGTGATATTGCCCAAGAGTTTTAAAAACGCATCCATTTTTTCCATATTCATTTTTAATTTTGCTTTTATTATTTTGTCTGATTCACAGATTTATCACCATTTTTGATCATTATATGAAAGATTTCAAAAAAATTATATAATTAATTTATTATAAATTCAAGGTTGGAATAGGCCAAATACAAATAGTTTTTATAATTCAAAGGAGGCCTCTGTGGTGTAGTCGTAGAGCACTCACTCAGGCGACAGATTCGAGTTTGAGTCCCGGTGGGGCGGAGCAAATATTATTTTTGATTTAATACCTATTGAAATTATATTCCGATATTGGTATTTATATAAAATTTAATGACTATACGTATGTATATATATATATATATATATATATATATATATATATCGCGCAATCCTCTTTTCACTTAGACATAAATTTACAATATAAAAATGTATTTGTTTAAATATATTAAAAGTGATCATCTGAGCATTTTCATCAGGAAACCAGAACAATAAAACACGTAGACCAGTCATCGTAGAAGATTTTAATATCAGCAGGTCTACCACCAATACTAGAACTAAACAACTGCAAGAACGTGAATCTCATTTAAATGTTTGTTCGTTACGTTAAAATAAATATAAGTCACAGCAAATAAACAGTTACATACTTAGTCGCATAATTATTTTATAAAATCAGATATTTTTGTTTCTTCATGAATAATAAATTAGGTGAAATCAACATACCACCTCTAATTTTATACTGATTTCTCACCATGGCTTTTCAAAATATGTCATAAATTATGAATATTAGCGTTTAGAAAGCGAATAAAACTGAATTAATACATATAAATACATTGCATGGATAAATATAATTACCTGATTTTGGATCGAAATGTCAGAGATATCTGAATGGAAGATACGTGGATTTTACGGTGATCACAATTTGCTATAACCTAGAATATTTATGGAACATTGTTCACTCTTATAAGTATTTATGGAACAAGAAAACAAAGGAAGTGTAACTAATAAAGTACCATAAGAAAGATTAAAATAAATAACATTTACAAGTAAATGCACCGTAAATATTTAACTAACTAGATTAACGTTTTATCATTTAAAACATGTTTAATATGTATACTAAAATAATAGTTTCTACATTTTTTATGCTCTCTTTTTACATATTAAAGTACTTCCTAATGTATGTAGAACATCTTATATAACTAACGTATTCCTAAATAACTTATTCATATTGTTATCCTGCGTCGACTTTTCCTTTTGTAATACCATCCTGTAACGTCAAGCTATTTACTTTAAAAACTCTTTCCTTATGCTTTTTAGCCATACATAATACAAAATAATTTATTGTAAGTTTAGAACAAAAACAATTTAGTTGGGTAAACTATTTGTTACATAGGAAATAAAATACACATGTTGGAGGAAAAAGAGACAGTCAGTAAATCGTTCTAATGTGCTCTTCTGCTATTTAGTCCTACTGCCCTTTCCCTGTATCTCTGAAACAGAATCACATTGTTGACCCAAAAACGGTAATTTCAAACCCAAAGTTTTTCATATATATTTATTTGTGCGTGACAGTTGTATTTATTTTAAGTACTCACAAAACGTCTTTTCCTTATAAAGTAAACTTTAGCATAAAAAGCAAGTTGATAATAATAGTTATATTGTTCTTATAACACATACACACGTTAGTATACAAAATTCAATACATATTTTCACTTGTTTTAAATTAGCTAAGTATGAAACTATGCCAAGTAAAAATCAGTAAATATCCATCAATATTTAAATTATGATTTCCAAAACCTACTATTACATTCACTATTAGGTTATAATAGAACTCAAAAACTGCCGATATTTGATTTAAGCAAGTTTAAAAAGATTTTATACACTTTTGTTAATTTATTTGAGACATTAGTGTAATAAAATGATTCGTTGTATCTAGGCACTCATATAACAATAACTACTAATAAATACTTAGATAAAATCTAGCTTATAAGTTTTTTACATCCAATTATTCTTAAATGTATTTTGTAAATACTATTAACTATTCAGTACATTCTGGATTTTAACCTTATATTTTGGAAGAAGCGAACTTTATATTTTAAATCCAGATACTGTTTTATTTGTGTGATATTAATTCGACACGATGAATACTTATAACAAATGTGTGATTACTTAAAAAACATGTAAGGTATACTGTTAGAAAATTAAATCAAATTCTACTACATACAGAATGGTGACTTGAAAACAATCTCATAATAATATTTTCTTTCTGTGTTTTAGTAATACATTTCCTTTAAATATAATCGTATCACAACTATACGTATTCTACATTTAAAAAAATGTATTACAGTGTCTTCTTACATACTACCTTGGCCAGTTTTCGAACACTTTCATAAACTTTTCAGCTCTACCAGTCAAGTCCCATTAATGCCAAAATTAGTTTGACATCAGCTGTTATATTCTCACTGGTATAGTTAATGTTTAGCTGCTCTGTCTAAGTGGTAGAGGGACATTGTGGAAGATTGTGTTTTTTTTTTTATTAAAATCTTTGAAGTATAAGCTATTGCGTACACTGGTCTAAACTGAACTTCAACTGTGTGGCTTGGTACAATATCAAATACCTACCTTTGCTTCAGTGATTTGTAATTAAGACTCTAGGGAGACCAACGATGACTGATTGCATGTCATGAACAATCCCAGTTCTGCCAAAAATATGCAACGTTACAAATTTAGATACTAATCAGTAGGTATTTATATATCTTATTAATTATTATAAATATGTTATATTATGTTATTATTATATAACGTATAGCATTGGCCCTTTGTTTCTTATTTAATAAACCAGGCAATCCACATTTTCTTTTTTCAGAATGTCAACATATCTGCAACTTTACAAACTATTCCATCATTTTTATTATGTCCTGTTCACGAACCATTAAAGAGCCTATACAACCCAAAGTTATATCATGGGAAATCCTAATTTATTCTAAAAACATTACTGACACATGAATTAATTTCATTATATCAGCGAATGTACTCACTGTCCAATCATCTGTAAAAGTGCACTGTTTCATTATTGTCACAGTATTATTCTCTATAAGTAAAGCTATTATGTATTACATATATGTATGGCATCAAATGCTTCGCCATATTTTCCAGCTGAACTATCCACGCACCGATGTTTTTCAGGTTGAATTTCCTTTGTCAAGTTAATTGGTCAATTTTATTGCAAATATAATTACTTGGTAACAACATAAAACTGATTAACCCTTGCTCTTTTCAATAAGCTTTCTATTCATTTCTTGATTTCCTAAGATTAGGAAAGGTGCCTTGTATCAGTTGTATAGCAACAAGTAGAGGGTGTATTCCAATTTTCGTCAACCATATCACCAAACACCAGTTTCGTTTCTACCTGGTACTCAATATGGCTGAAAGTAAAAAGAAAGAGAACAAATTTTAAGGAAGTCCTGTACAAAACTCGTAGATGCCTTTCTCTTAGTGGAATCTAACTCTGCTGGAGACTTGACTCCTGGCACCTGAGTGATGTGCGTCAAAAGAGATAAAAGACGTCGGCGACGAAGAAGCTTAAATTTAACCCTGTCAATATCAGATATACCTACAATACAAAATATAAATATAGAGTCTGATCTAAGTGAAGGGGTATTCTCACCGTCGCATCAGGTGCACGATTGAATGCACTACCATGTAAGACACGATATCTTAGTACGGTGGGGCAATGGAGTTTTAGAAAACACTTGATAGTTTAGTATTATCTATATGATTATTTAGCTAAAATCGTCATATAAATAATTTTATAATACACATGTGACATATTCTGAAATAATTTACAAATTGTTTACATTTAATTTTAATATAAAACTCGTAAAGGGGAGTGCCAGGCGTCAAGCGGTCTAAGGCGAAGGACTTTCAATTTGATCCGGACAAACGCAGGTTCAAGCCATGTTTGTGAATGCACTTTTTTCATTAGACTACCATCAAACCTTTACTGTATCGAATCTCCCCCTTTTTGATAAGATCCTGTCCAGTAGGGCATGAGGATCGGTAAAGTAAGGCTTAAAGGGAGATTGGCCTCACCTTTAATGATATTTCTTTTTCTATTTTTTTCAAAAAATATTTTTATATATTTTTAGCTAATTTCTCTAAACCAGCGGTTACCCGCGGCTTTTTACGCATTTTTCAATGGAATAAAATGTACTTCATAGACCTATTCTTTTTGAAGACCATACTAAAACACTTCTGAAAATAATAGATAATCTCTAGAAGATATATATGCTTCCTGCTCTGTGAATTCAACGTTGTTTATTTATAGGCTGCTTTGATTTAATAATTCACTAGGAAAATCCAAATGCTTAATCTCCACAAAGCTATTTTAATACTTAATCTTTTTTGAGGAAAATCATATTCATCTTCAATAACACTAGAAAATAGCCTGATGAAATTATCTCTCAGGTTCCTTTGAATGGTAAGAGAGTAAATGTTAATTTCGGAAACGAATATTTTTACTGAAATTTCGTACCTCCATAATTTCTTAAAACCTTCAACAGATATTTATCAGATTCTCAGCACGAGATATATAATCTAACATTTTTTATTTCAGCCCACATTGTAAGTTCTACTGAATTAAATCTTCGTCACAGTTACATTTATCTTATTTTTGTATTCATGTCTTTTCATAAAATAATTCTTAAACAATAAATTGTTTCATTTTCAGTTAGGTTAGTAACAGCCTACAATAAAAAATCATCTTTTATTAAAAAGTGCAAATTATATTTACGTGTGAATAATAGTTATATTTTTTGCTTTATATTCTGTAGGTTCAGTACAGTCCTGTACATAAATATTACGAATTTCCAAATGAAATTTGCTGGAGTTATAGGGTACACAGAGTCATGATCTTTTTGCACGAAACGTTCAGTGGATTTAAGAAAAACACGCTTGGTAGTAAGTTTAGTTTAACTAGTAACGTTACTGTTTATATTCATGTTACAACACTTGCCAGTGCACATAACGAATGTAAGCGCATATATGATTATACCGTATTGCATTATATTTTAATCTGTTTTAAAAATACGCATGTCCTTAACCAGCCGATACGATATGTTGAGCTATGTAAGTTTCGACCGCTCCACCCTTCATCTCGATTACCTCAACATATTCGGTCTCTAAAACGAAGCTATAGGCATATCTTAACTAACAACATACAAAACATATCACTTAAACATTGATTGCGTGTGAAAAAAATGTTATTAATAAGTGTGTTTGTTTCATGAATCTCCAAAAAACACAATAGGCCTACATGTTTCAAAGCCACGAGGGATCGACATTGCGTGGTTATTTCAATTGCTTTGGTTAATAATGACCATATTTATGTTTCATTAAAGTTGATTTCATTTTTGTATCTTAGGATTCCTTATTCACATGTATTATTAGCCATTAAATATTCTGTTTGCTGGAAGCTATCAAACGTCTATCGGTTAATTTTTTAGTACATTTTTATATTCATGAGTACAATCGCATAACAATAATGTACATGTAATTATTGTAATATATACTATTTTGATCACAAAACAAAGACACATAAAACTGGGCTTATAATGTGAATAAAACTGCATAATGCTCTATAGCAGAGGACATTATAGTAATTATCAGTTAGCTTATAATCGTTTTATGGACTATTTGGGTAGGTAAGTATTTAAAAACTTAAAGGAAACTATAACGGATCCAAGTTAAGTGGATCCAAGTGATATGCGCGGAATTTCAACATGTGTGCCCCGTGGACCTAGCTGATTTTGTCACTTTTTGTTGGTAACTTGTTATTAGAGATCTAAGCTTGGATATTTACGTTTCACTTTTGCTCAGATTCATGTCAGCGCTGAAAATTTACATTCCGCAGAATGTGAGAGCTAACACCCTGTGGAATAATTTGTCTGTTGCTAATACAGTTTTACTCGTGTAAGAAAAATGTTATGTTGTGATCATTCCTTTTAAATTTACGTGAAAGTTATTATAATGAATGTTAATAACAATACTCTAAATTGAGGGGCAATAAAATATATTTTCTGATTAAGGTTTTGTAAGCAAACCATATTTCCTGAATACAGAAAGTTCTTCAGGCTAAGCAACTTAAAACACGCTGCTCTTATTGCTGGTCAATCATGCCTATTATAAAGAAATATAGCAAAGCCTTTTACAAATTTCGATTAATGTTTAAAGGTTCAAAAGAGAACCCAAAAGATTTTATTTTTAAATGAGGCTCCTCACTTATTGACCACTGTCCTAATTCAATAATTTTTATTATATGTGATTATTTATGAAATAATTTACCAAAGAACTTCAAATAGTGCGTTTTTTCGATTACACTAGTATAATCGAACACACACACACACACACACACACACACACACACACACACACACACACATACATATATATATTATATATATATATATATATATATATATATATAATTGGATTTTTAAGGTTTTTTATTTGCTTTCATACTTATTAACACACTTACATATATATGTAATGTAAATATTTAGTTTACCACTTCTCTAATACAGAATTAGTATATTATTTTATTTATAGTTCAGTAATTAAATTCAGTTTTATATACGATTCATAACGATTTTAGGACATGTGAATACGCATTTATTTAATATCAAAACGTTTTATTCACACTAATATTCAGGATTAACTTTTTCATAACATAATACATTTTGCAAGCAGTTCTATTAGTGACAATTAGTGCTTGTATCGGCACATTCAATTGATATGTGTACCTTATAAACGTAAACACACATCACGGGTGTTCAGTAAACATGCCTTTTAGGATTCACAAATATTTTTTTTAATATTTATTTTATTCAAACTTTAGCGTTTTTAAAGCTACATTGGTTTATATTTTTTTTTTATTAAAACTTAAATTAAATTTAAAAATTTTTGGCAACGAAATATTGGGATTTAATTTTAAATTAGATTGTGAAAAGTCAGGGTAAAATCGAACATGTAATCCTTTGGCAAGTTAGTACTGGTAGTTTTTAATTGTTAGGAAGGCAGGTTGACTGCCTTGAATTGATTAGAACTTTTCTTGTTATGACTATTGTTGTCCTTATTTGATTACAGTTGGGACCAATGAGAGAACACCGCGGATGTGTCCTGCAAGTTTGCTTGGAGAGAGGGAGTATAAAAGCGCCAAATCATAATTTTCGCCCTTCTTTTTCGTGAGTTAAGTTGATTACTGGTTGCGCCGTGTTTCTAAAATTTTTTTCCGCAAGGGATTTTGAGGCAAGCACCAAATTTATTGTACGTTCTATTGAAATAGTATTTCCAAATCTGATATTAAATTAATTTTGTTGTCTTTCTTATAGGACAAATTTAATTCATAAAAACTACACAGCAATCTGCATAATTAATACTCGATGAACAATAGAGCATAATAGAATCATACAAGTTACATTTGGTTCAAACTTGCAAGAAAAGTGAGTTAAAATTGAACTTTGTTAATAACTTTAATTGAAATTTGCTAATTTATTAATATTTAAATTGGAAACTGTTTTATTGTGAATTGTTAAGTGGTAATTAATTGAACTTTAATCATTGTTTTGAGAGAGTTTGTAATCTGAATGGCAGAGACTTGAAATTTCAGTTTCAACTAGTGGAAAGAGAAGTTTAAATTTTTTATTTTGACTTTCGAGTGAACTTAGAAGTGAACATTTTTATTTTAGTTATTTCCAAGTGGTATTTCATTTTTATTTTAAAAACTTTATTATTTTTATTATAGAAGAGAGCTCGGACTTTTAGTTATTTATTTGATTAATATTTTTTATTTCATGCCAAAGGAACTTTTAAATTTACTAAACGGTTTGTCAATTCTTTGTGGAAATAAGAGTGATGAAAATTCTGAAACGTTGAACTTAATTTGCCAGTTTAAAATACATCCATTGCTTTTCTTAGAAATGTGATTTTTATTTCAGACGAACCAGATAACATTTAATAGTTAACAATTTAGTAATAAATTGTACTGAATATTCACTAGGAGCTTACTAATCAAAAAATATTTTATATGGTCTCGGATGTCTCATTGATAATTTAAATACTAATACTCTGGAATATTAATATCTACAATCTAAGTCGTTATAAAAACAAAAACGCATGGACTTTAGTAAATTGGCTTAAAGATAATATAAATTGCATCTATACTATAGTATAGGAAGAAGTATAGTTAATTTTATATAGGAGTAATGCAATAATCGGTATTCAGGAAGTGACTCTTCTCAGCAGTTAGTTAACATTCTCTACGTACTTTCCGACCAGTTATAGAGATCCAACAGCACAGCACAGGTTTAACTGTCTCCAATCCTACAATCTTTTCAATCAATATAAAACAAAATGGAAACCCACTTTGGAAACAGGCTTGGTTTGGCGGGATTGCTTTGTTTATTTATAATCTCTGTTACTGAAAACATATTTGGTTTGGATACTTAAAATAACAATTCAAATCATAATAAGTGTAGCCATTAAAGTATTTACTTGATTATACATATCGAGGAAGTGTAAGGAAAGATTAAAAAGTATTACTCTTATTACATGTACTATTAAAAAGTTACGCGTAGTTTGGAAATAAAAATAAAACTACTTTAAAACTCTAAAAGGGCGTTTTATAACTTATTATCATATTCAGATAATAAAACATAAATGAAAAAGTAGAACAAATAAAATGATTTGATATAAGAGACCAAGGTAATAAAAAAATTCAACAATATACTAAAATATTAATGTTTACAATATTATTGCATGTAAAATAGACATTTATTTATTTCGCTTTGTTAGTTAATGTGTATTAATTATTGAGTTTTGTAATAAAGTATAAAGAAAAGATTCCTAGTGATAGTAACTGCTATTATTTGCAATTTCCTGTCACTAACCTTAAGCTCCAACTATATAAATTCTAAAATAAATAATTAATGTACAAACGTATGTCCTATTAAACAAGATCCGTTCTTATTGCCTTGTCAAACGAATACACATTTAGGTTACACAAAAGGATACTGAAAATGCAATTAAATATACTTTTGTTTTGTTAATCCAAATATGTAACAGAAATTAGAAACCTATTTACAAAGTAAAATGAAAGAAGCTAAGCAATATCACTTGTACTTCATATTTAGGAATTGTAACGGTTCAAAAGTTTCAATGAAAAAACGAAAATAGGTTTCTTATATTATGGCAATGAAAGAATAGGATCTCCATCAAAAAATGATGCATCATAATTTTTTTGCAACCACCACTGTGTCGGCGGGAGAGGCCATTGAGTATTTTCTATAATTAGTCTTCCTGCTCAACAGCACTTTTGTTTTTTAGATTCAGGGCACACCAACTCGACTGTAATATAGTAAAATAAAAAAGCTAAACAGATTTTAAACTGGGCTTTAACTATTTATAGGATCGTAAAATATTACTAAATGGTTTAAAATTGAGGTCCCAACATAAAAGAGACGTTTTAAGATTGAAATAATCGGATTAGATTAAAATGGTAACATCACGTGATATCCTCTATCTTTTTTATAGAAGTATATGTTTTAAAGGGTTTTATTTGTATGAGTGAAGTAGTAATAAACATAATTGAAATTTCGAGACTTTTCCAAGTAAAAAATACTACAGCAATATGTGGTGGTAAATAAAATAAGATACAATAATGTAAACTTTATACTTTCCAATCATTAGCAATTCTTGTGGAATTACCTCTTGGAGGGCTGAGGATAATATCGGTGTATTTTGCTAAGCAGTAAATAGAATGAGTAGGCGGATAATCACCTCTCTGTAAAAGGCCCACGCGGCACCTCAATAGCATGGGAATTCTCGAAGCTCACAATAGAAGGTAACAAGTCAAAGGCCCATAACATTCTCCACATATGTGACAAATAAAATCTCGTTTTCAAGGTATGCAAGTGATTTAAATATGTTAAAATAAGGTATATTAAATAAGGTTTTTTTTTATATTCCACGAGTCATAAGTTGCGGAATGTAAAAAATAAACACAGGTAGGAAAACAATAACACAAGTACAGTAGTATTTTCCTTTCGGAAAATAAACATTTTTACATACAATATTTCTTATAATCTACTCATTCCTAAGGTATACACTAACTTTTTACATATCTGTTGTTGCACTTTTCATATTTTCAACATATATGGTTAGGGAAATGTGTGAATTTAATATAGTTCAGATTTGTTTTATATATTTCTAATAATTTTTTCCCATTATATGTATCAACCACACTAAAATCTGAATTTAAATCAAAACCCTTGCCAAGGTTATAGGAACTATTCTCTAATTCTTCTTAACAGTCGTATTAAAAACTTTTATTAACTTTCCCCATTTTTATAATACTCATCGCAGTTCTCTATGGCTACCTAGCTATGGTTATACTATATTATGTGTTCCCTGTTTACCAAATCTGGGAAGGTACCCTATGCAGATAATTTGAAGCCTTATTGACTAAAGAGTGTTCAGTAAAAAGTCTTCCAAATTCGTAGAGATTTTTTTTTCCTGCTTATAAAAATGAGCTAAAAAGTTCATATGAAAGTATTTCCTAAAACCTTTGGTTTTCCGTCTATCTGTCTGTAAGTGTTTTTATACGTAACATTATATATTTTTGACCAGTTAAGATAAAGTTATTATACTTAAGTGTTATATTAACCTTTTTTTGAAATGAAATATTAACTAAATCTTTTTGACCCGTTTCCAAATGGAGTGTGTTTAAATATTTTAAAATCCAGTAAAAAATTCTTTATAAATCATTCAAAGGATACTCATATTTTTTAGGTTTAATGTCGATTCCAACGGTATCTTTTCTATATAAATCCGTCAATGCATAAGCGAGCACGATCTCTTTATAAGTATGCATGAAACAAGCCGGGAGCAACTAAGAGTTTGTTTTGATAGGCATCAGCTGTTTTTAAATAGGTTGTACAATATTTACAAGATACCAAATAATTTTTAAATTTTTATAAAAATTTCTAACGGTACTTTTCACAATAAAACATTCATAAACAAGCATGAACACTTAAAAGATCAGTTTACCCAAAGCCAGGAGCAACAAACAAACTAATACCTCTCAACTGTGACATGTTTGGTACTCCCGGCTACTACTTTTTCTGGGGGGGGTGGGGGGGGGGGGGGGTGGGGGGGGGGGGGGGTGGGGGGGGGGGGGGGTGGGGGGGGGGGGGGGTGGGGGGGGGGGGGGGTGGGGGGGGGGACATTGTTGAACATCAATAAATTTTCAATTCTAAAAATGCTCTATTTATCTGATAGAATAATTCCTTTGAGATGCGGTTTGTGGCATTCAATTCAGTAAGCTATTACCTTTAAAATTATGTATCACAAGGTATAGGCTTCCATTAAGAATATTCACGATACCCTCGGCAGGACGTCCCCCGTTGGTGTGACATAACAAAACATTGTTCCAAAAAGTAGATGCCCAATCTCTATCACGATTGTAAGAGGTTTCAAATTTATATTTTCAATTATTAAAGGATATATTTGGGTGTTTCCAGACATAATATACACCCATATATATTATTGTTGTGTATGTGACTGTTCATACGTAACTTGAGTTATTTATAAGTAGTTCTACCAAAAAAATATCTAAGTTGTGAATATATCCTCATAATATCTTAAATATTCCAAATATTTTGTTTAGCTAAATAAGTCAATATAAGACTATACAATCAGTGTTTTGTACAACTTTTACATACATATTGTATAAGAAAGATTTGAACTCTCTATCATTAATTAGTTCCAGAGAAAATGTACGTTTTTCTAAAAATTAAATTTGGCGGAAAATAGCATATTACTACAATCATTTATTTTTTGCCTACCTAAACACACTTCGCCACTATATGAAGAGTTTCTTCTATACTTTCTTCAAGTTTTTCTCTTCCTTAACTTCTCCTTTCTTCCAGATTGCCTCAAAAGTCAGAAATACAATTTTAAGCCTTGCGTATACGCTCACTATCTAAAATCATCATCACAGAAAGTTTTCGCGAACTTGGTTCAATACACACTGATTATATCAAACCTTTGCACTTTGTAATGTCACTATAATTGTAAATGGCCGCAGGTTAAAAAACACAAAATTCTAATGTTTATAATTTTTTTTTAAATTGTTTTGGGTACTCTGGCCCATATAACACTGTTGGAACTCTCATTGACATTTTGTATCTTGCCGTGAGTATATTTATGCGAACAAAATTTTAACTGACCAATGCTTTGAAGATATGTTTTATTACATTTCATTATGGCTTCAGACTAATTTTTCTTGTGCTCATACCCTTTGCCCTCAGCTTGGGCCTTATTGAACTTAGCCAATATTGTTTTACCTTCTAAGCACAATCGATGCTCCGAAATTTCATCAGAGGACTGTATGTGATATTAAAACTAGGCCTAGCACTACCAAAATGCTGGGTTAGAATTTTCAGGCACTCCTTTTCTTCTTAGTAGGACCTCAAATACCCTTTCTACTTTCAGTAACTCTAAATGTAGTTCTTAGCATGAAACAAAAAATGTTGTTTTAGAACAAAAAACCTTTGTTGCAGTAAACAGTTGTGTCAAACGTTTTCACGGCCTTAATCCAAAAACTAATTCTTAAAAATCCAAAGTTCTAAATTTTTCTTTACGCTCGACAGACTGCGGATATGGACCGGCTATCTTGTTGGATGAGGACGTTTTAGAAGCGGTCTGTTCCTCGAAATTCCTTGGAATTTACTTTGATCAAGGTTTGAAACGGAATATTCATATCAATTACGTTTTGCTCCAAATTAGCCTCAGGCATTTATGTGTTTTGAAGTCTCTAGCTACATACTGTCCTACTCAGATTATGATGACAGCTTATTATTGCTTGATCTATCCACATCTCACCTATGGACTAGTGCTGTGGGGTGCATGTGCAAGTAACCAATTTTTAAGAGCGTTCAAGCTTCAAAAACGAGCGATACGCACCATTGAAAATATTAAAATTAAGAGAGTCGTGCAGGCCAGTTTATCGTATGCTTAAATGCACCTTGACCAACGGACAGATGTTCATTCGTACGAGACAAGGGGCGGAGAAAACTACCGAACCAGGAGACACAGGACGGTAGTTCAATGAACGTTTGCCCTCACAGGCAGGAGTTCATTTCATCAACACCTTGCCAAATTAAATTAAAAAATTCGCCTATGGATAAAGCATTTAAAACTCGTTTGAAACCCTGTTTAGTGTCCAAACGCTTTTTATAAAATTATTAGATAATTGACGTATTGCTATACAAATGTACTTTTAGTATCGACAATAAATACTTGACTATTGACTATAATGTAGAAGGAAAATTTTTTATGAAAGACCTTCCTTTGTATTTATTTGAGTATAGGCATCAGTGTTAAAACTGAATCAAATTTGAAAAATAAGAGATTTATGTTGTTTAAAATATCTAATATGGCTGAAAAATATAAATTCCAGGAATTTATTTTTGTATATTCTCGTTTTTTTAAATGGTGAGGACATGGGATGGATCCAGTTTACAATACTAACCAATATAAACTTTTTCAAACATCCCTATCCATTCATAGTTTGTTAATGGAGGTAAAAATTTGAGAAGATAACGAAACTTCTTCGGACATTTATTATTGTCAGAATAAATTACAATAATTAAAAAAAAGTTAAATATAAAGAATCAACTGAACGTATAAGTGTATTAAATCAAATGCTGAGTTAGAGTGCCGCTTTTAAGTTGTATCTAGAATGAACAAAAAAGGTTCACGTTCTTCTTTCATTTGCTACCATCTTATTTCTGCCCTTAGAATCGCTTTTTACTATTGGTTACTAGTTATTTATTTATGCTTGGTTATTGGTGACAAATCAAGAAATTTAACAGTTTGCAGATTTTGAAACATAGTTATTGATTTTATACATCACTAAAATATGAGATACATAGTCTATCCCAACATAAACTTAAAACATATTCCTAATACAGGAAATGTGCGACTAAAAGCATACATCGATAATTGTACACGGTGCTTTATTAGTGTACAGGACTCAAAGGAATCTGCAGGATATTTTACAATTTTATGTGTTGCTGTAGCATTTTCTACATTGCAAAATAAAAAAAAAATAATTAACACATAATTATTGGAAAAAATATTTTATAATATGTGTAAATTTGTCAAAACATAGGTAAAAAATAAAAATATAATGGGTTCGCGAATGTACGAATAGTACAAAGACTTGACTTTGATCAACAGGTTCATATAGGGATTGTACAGTTTAGAATCAATTATCCAGCCTTGTGATTGGGTAGTCAGAGGACAATCAAGGGCATCGGTAAATGAAGTAGTTTTGCTTAGAGAATGGGTCAGTAAATAAACTCCAACATGCTAATCACGGTGTCTTATTTAGTTTTCCAGTGGTAGCAATTTGTGGTTTTCTGGCTGTCTTTTTCCCTTACACAATCTGCATGGGATTTTTTGAATTAATGGTATTACTTTAATACGAAGGAATCAAGAGCACAGGGATATCTCTAAATACCTATTGCAAGTTTGCGAGATAATATGCTTTTGCAAGGATTTTCAAGTAAAATTATCAATTTTATTATTTATTTAAGGGTAGTTGATGTTGAAAGTTAGTATAAAACAGTTAGAATCAATTTAACACATCGAGATATTAGGTTGTATTAAATATATTTTGGTGGAAATAAGTTTATTTGCACTTTTCACTTTGAATCTGTACCAACACTAAAAATAAGTGGCAAAAGCGGTGCAAGAGGAATTTGCAGCAAGTTTGAGTTTTGTTTATTTAGCACATTAGTAGAGAAAAACATATTGTATGTTGAATTAAATGACATATATATTGTTTTTAGGCTAAACGTTTTAGATTCAATCTAATTTTGAATTAAGAAGTTAACTTTAATTTCATTACTTAATTCAAAACTAGTAAAATATTCTTGAGAAAACTTTCACAAGAAAATGGTCGTGTAAGAATTCCGGAATTAAATCTAAGTATCTAACTTATAAAAGAATTGTTCCACGATTGCAAATTTTAATTTGAAGTTCTTTAAGAAACCATCGTGTCTTTCTATACGTGTAATTTTAAAACTAAAAATAGAGGTGCCAACGTAGGAATTATTTAAAAATATTGTGTAGGTTTTAAGGATCTCTCTACAGTTACGTCTCTCCTACAACACAACCTATTCAGTTGAGGTCCTTAAATGCCGCCTCGAATTCACACGCTCTATAACGAGCTGAATGTTCTTATCATATTTATAGTACACTCAACATAAATTACAATAAGATTTGGAGAAAAAAATGTTCGACTTCAATAATTAACCTAAATTTCAATATATTATTATGTAAGTTAGGGTTTTTATTTACCTTTTACAATAAATAAGCAATTTAAAAAATCGTATACTTGTAGGATTTATTTTGGAATCAAATTTGAGAATTTGCTTCTGAATGGTGATGCTTCACACAAGAATGCAGGTGTAATTTTTTATCTGGCTACTCTCTATAAAAAATAATAAAACATCATTAATAAATTCTTCAAATAAAAATTATTAATTCACGTTACATAACTGTTAAACCGTTCGTTAGGATGTTTACAACAGCAACCTTTTTTTGTAAAGGTACAGATTCAAATATAAGAATTGTTTTAGTTAGAGTAATTTATTAGCATTTCTTCTCTTATGTAGGGAAACGTACTTAAAGAAGGGATTTTAGAATTCCTTCGATGTTGATAAAATCCGTGGCAGTCCGGGATGACATAACGAGGAATCTATAACTAAACTTAATCACGTTATGCCGTTCTATGATTAAATCAAAGAATAATTATATCTTCAAGTAAAACTACATGGAACTACTTGATCTAGGCCACTAGGATACCAGAATTTTAAAATTGTATTAACTTAAACCCACAAACTACATACCCTTTGCCATTGGGCCAAAGCATAAGGGGTCTTATAGTTTCAAATATCACGTTGCGATACCACAGGAAGTCCTGACATCAGATTTCGTTGTTAGTATCTCTCTTCCGCTTGTACGGGTGTAATGTGTGATTGTGATATTGGCCTTTGTATATTGACAACGACTAAAGTTTATTTTTCTCCGGGATGTGAATGGAAACGATTTTATGTTCCTTTTCGATTTAGTGACAGTTTATCATTGCACGTTGCAGGTTGAAGATACATATTTATAATTTTTAGACTGAGGAAGAGAGTATATTTCAATTCTCGAAACGTATACATTATCATGGTAAATGTTTCAATTCTTATATATTAGTTAGTAATTCGAATTGGCAATTATTGCGTCAGGTATTTACTTAACATTTGCTCTCCAATAGGCAACAATGCGTTGGACAGTCAGCTAGTTTGCATGTTCAAGCGACCAGGTACCAGCTATAAACCACATTAACAATACATGCCCAATTAATTCTTAAACATCCCTACTTGTTTAAAAACTTAAAAACTCAAGTGATATATTTAAGACCTCCATAAAAAGACAGCTGGTAGAGAATAAAATATCAAACAGGAGTAATTTAATAACAACTTTAATGCACAGCAGTATATTTGTAAAGATCTTGAATAACAAATTTGGTTTTTAAGCTAATTTAAAACTTTCGACCTATAAGTTTTCAAATGTCAGTTTGGTTGAAAAGCGTAAACAAACCGGTTTTGTTTGTGGGTACCTTCATACCAACTTAAAATTTATTGCTGCACATAGTTGTAATTTACATGCCTAAATGCAAATATTCATAAGCTAAATCTTAATGCAACTCCGATTATTTGCAGGCCTATTTATTGATTCGCTTACGATTGAATTTTGAACTCGGGGTATATAAGCTTTTTGACCTGAGTGTATATATGTTTGCGTTAAGCAAATACCTGTCTGCATGATTTCACTTAATTACGTAAGTAACTTTATTTCTGTTACTAAATACTAGTTTTTGTATTTTAATTTGATGATACGTGACCAATAATACAGACTCATTATGAATGTAAATGTCAGTGAAATATTACTGTATCGCTCCATTACTACACTATCTCTACTGAATATTGCATGAGAACAATTCTAAATTAAAGGTCGAAGGTTTTATTTGATTCAGTTTATTCCGTAACATCCAGGTGGTTGCAGAACGTGAAATGAAATCTCTTTATATTGAGCGACTTTGAATGATCCTTACAATAGCATTTCAAAATGATACTCTTTTATGGTAACTGAAATTTCTTTATATTCTTTTCCTGCAAAAGGCGAGTGACCTACGGCAGTTGCTGACTTTTGTTTCAGTTTTATTATTTCTACTTTCTGCTAGTTTCTATGAAATAAAACTAAGTTGATACAATGATGAAATATGTAAATAGTTACAGAAGTTAATATGCAACCCACAACTAGCAATGGATATACTAATGTAATATAAGTAGATAAAAGAGGTCTTATTAGATAATCCCTACTATAAAAATAAATTTGAAGATGGAGTTATTTAGTTACCTACAGTTGTTAGTAGTTAACTGCAGCGTAAAGTATCATGAGATATATGTTTAACGTCTGCATTATATTTTTAATCATATCAGATTGTACTTCCTTCCTCTTACTAAACTTATGAACATATACTTTACCCCAACCTTGCAGTTTCCACCATTAAAGGTACTAAGGTTTGGTTATGTTTACATATTCTCATTACTATAATTCTTTAAACTAAAATAAATTATTTTTCGAGAAATATCTAAACTTGTCAAAACTATTACACTAAACTCAACTTTCTTGTGATTAGACGTAACAGAAAATTTGATCTATGTGGTTTTCTTCTTTCATGTTTTTATCCTTGCTGAAGTACAATAATTAAAGATCATATATTTAATGCTTTGTTATCTGTTTGATGGAAAACGCACGTCGTTTAGCTGATTTTATAAATATGCATTATAGTGCAAGATTTTATGTAAGTAAGTTTTACTTTCCATCTAGTATGTTTAAAGTATATATTCTAGAGGGATCAAATATTTTGTTTCAAATTATGTTCGCCTGCTTAAAATATATATATATATATATATATATATTGAAACAAAATATTTTGATCCCTCTAGAATATATGCTTTAAACATACTAGATGGAAAGTAAAACTTACTTACATTAAATATATATATATATATATATATATATATATATATATATATATATATATATATATGATAAAGAGCAAAACAATGTTTAAAGAAGTAACACAAGCTGTTAGAACGTTAATGTGTACCTGTGAATTATACACAGTTTAGTGTACCCGTATTAGCATAAAGGTATTCAACTTCAGTAGGACTGTCACATTATTCCTAATGTAATTACGGCTGCAGAGATACAGTCAGCCAAACGTTGATGTTGAATGAAGTGGCTTATAAACACCACCCTCACATATCTATGTCACGTACTATTTTATTTAAATTTCGATGGTAAAAGCAGTAAAAGTTACTACTTCTAAATATATGGCGTGTTATTTAGCAGGGTCTCCTGACCTAAAGAGTTACTTATATTAAATTTGAAATAAAACATGACTAGTTTATACACATTCGCATGACTATAGACTACAGAGGAGAGGATGGTGATTATTGTGATAATATTGAAAGACTAGAACAATAAACGCTCTGTCAAACCATGTATTACGAAGGTGCATTCAAGCAAGATTATACTTTAAACGTATTTCAGTTTTGTGTAATCCGATTACAACATCAATACCTGACTCTTCGGATTTGAATGTTAAATTTCAACAGTTTTCAGTTAAATTGTATACTATTTTGTTAAAGTTTGTGTTGTATATAAATTCGTTTTTACGTATATATATATATAATATGTAAATTTGTGTGTGTGTGTGTTCGTTTTATATATAATAATTTAAGCTAAGTCCTTAGGATATTATTTAAATTAAATTAGAAAATTTCAAATATATATAAGTCTTAACAGACTTTTGACAAATTAAAAAATTAATTACGACAAAATGGTTATTATTAATTATTGATGCTTAGTTTTTTATTGTAAATGTTTGTAAATCTTTTTAGTAGTGGAGTTCAACTATCAGTAATGTTATACTATAAAAGGAAGTTGAAATAAATAACAAAAATCTTTATTAATAGAGCTAAACCTACGACTCTCTTCCACTACAACTTTAACTACGTAACCATTAACGAAATATTTATTCTTCAGCATTAACTTAATTCTGTCAAGCATAAGTAATAGTTTTAGCTCTTAAATAACGCATCTCGATTCTATATTGTAGTGTTGAGGTTTCAAATATCAATAAAATAAAATACTGAAGTAATAACTGACAGTGACATGAGACTGAAGCTAAAACTGTATCGGTTTTATAATCTTTTTATTTATGGTATCGACCACAACGCCGAAATACATACACATTTTATATGTGTTAGCTATATTGTCACGATTTGTTTATATAATAACTTATACTTGTGCATAAATATAATAACGATTTATACTAGTAACAGCCTACTCATTTTGCAACTAACTTTCTGTGCAAAATATATCTACACAGATAAATGAATAATTTAAATTTTTTAGTCTGATGGGTGTAATATATATGTGTGCAACGGTATAATTTATAGGTTTTATGTCTTTTACCTCAAAATACTTATCTGACGCTGCACCAGGTAACTATCTTTTTAGATGTGTGAAAAAAATAATAACCAGTAGCTAAAACCATCAATGAGGGTTACCGCTTCTGTACCAACTAAAAATATATCATTCGTTACAGGTACAATATATACAATCATAATAGGTATTCAATCAGAGCTTACTTGAGTGGGGAAAATATTATTGTTTCATAATTCTCATAATGCCTTTACATATTATCAGTGGTAATCTAATAGTTCTTTCAATCTTACTTTGAGTACATTACATATGTCAACTGCAGAGATCAAGCTGAACGGAGGGTTACTAACTTGAGCGCTTGTTTTATGATTCTCTTACTGACTTCCCAAACTGGCAGAGATACTGTAATTTAATAGTTTTTTAATCTAACTTAGCACTTCACATATGTTTACCTGCAGATATATTCCTCACTGAAAGTTAGTTGTACCACTCATTTTACAGGTGAGAAACCAAATATTTTTTTATTTATGATGTAATGAATGTACTAAATAAAATAATTTTATTTAGTATGAGCAACTTTTACTTTTAAGAAATTATTATAAAATATTAATTTGAACCATACAATAAATGTTATCAATATTCGATGTTAGTATTGCATTAACTACACTCCGTCACGTAACTAATAATTCTTTTTAAATTGTACAAACGAGTAAAAAAGATAACAATTCTACTGTATCATGCTTATACAAGTTAGAAGAAGGGAAAAAAATAATTGTTTTATAAAATGTGGCCTTATATATTATAAGAAACTTACCAAGTACTATGAATTAATACTTATGATTTATACATATATCTAAAGTTATGGTACAATTTTTAAAAGGTGTAAAATACATAATAAGTTTTAGTTTGTCCGAGAGAACAATGTATATAAATAATATTGAAGTCCTCTATACGTGTTCTGAAACACAATGTTTATACCAGGGAAGCAACCAGCAAGACGGTAAAGACAGAACTTGTGCAATATTCACCAGCCACAGTTTATGAGAGTGTGTGATTTGATCCGTCAAGTTTCCATCGTATTAGGCTACATCGTTAACACATGTGTTTCGACAGCACGAGTATTGTCAGAACCTTATAGAGAATAAAAATCAATTATTATATGAACACTAGTTTTATTTGGAAACCTGTTACCAGTATACCTGTTATCTTTGTATTTATAGTGATTTACATTTACATTGATTCACGTCTTCACGCCTACGTTATGTGTAAAAAACTCGGTAGCTTCACCGTGTATATATATCGACTATAAAACATCGTAGTCCAATCAATTTTGAACCTGATGAGACAATGATAATTGATTAATCGATTGAAAATGTGTTTGATACGCTCAATCAACTGTCTAACCAAAGTATTATTATTTTTTTGTTAATTTAACATAAATAACTAAGAATACCCTTAAGTGTAATATAACTGAATATCTATGCATTAAGAAGTGTTATATACGAATAGTAATGCATATTAGATAGTAATTGTACTTTGTTATAGCCTTTTTAACATGGAAAAGATGGTTTATTCTTCCAGTAAATGTTGCTCCTTCCATAAATACATAAAAATTTATAAAACTAACGTTTTGTCGTTTTTGAGTGATTTCATCTAAAATACATATACACTGTTAAGATTCTGACTCCATAAAATTATATTTAATTCTTTTTACATTACAGAAATCAATATAAACCATCGTCAGAGAAAATATAGTTTTTAATAAGAGCACAGAATTTGACAAAATCAGTGTTTACTATGTTTTACAGAGATATTAACTAAGATTGTTCCATTATACAATATAAAAAAACATGTTTGGGTGTTTTTATTCATTAACAATCATAAATCTAAAATTAGTAGTTGAATGTTTGATCAAGTTCAATACTACTGATACCTACTGTTTGTAAGGCTTCGTATACAAAAGGTCAGAAACCTACAAATCTATAGTAATACTATAGTACCTACCTATATATTTCCAAATCTATAGTACTAAATAAAAGTATAATGATTTATATTTGTGTGTTTGTAATGTGCATTACTTAATGAAGTAAACACTATTAACAACATTGCACTGAAATCTTACATGGACATTCGAATGGTCACTTATTATTATATAAGCCTCTTCCTGCTTCGAAAATAAGTACCCCTGTGTTTTTAAACCTTACTTTTGCTTACTTAGCAGTTAACTTGTTTGAATCCGCTGCTAAATTCAAGAGGAATAAGTATAATATTAATATACAATTAAATAGGTAGCTTTAAATGTTTGTTATTATTCAAATTTTACAGTTAATTACACTTTACAAATGTTTTTGTTGCGTACACACGCTTTTATATTTATGTGTGTAACTGTTATTGGGGTTTTCATCAACTGCAGTAAAATGCCATACTTTATATCATCATAATTATTGTGTTTACTGAAAAGGTAAAAATTTTTACTTTTTGTCTCCCTTTAGTTTTAGGAACTTTCTACATTGGCCTAAAATAGTTGACTTGAAATAAGGAATATATAAAGTTACAGAAAATATAATTATAATTAAATATTGGAGAAAAATTCGAAAGGCAATAATAACAAAAAGAGTGACTGTTTCCAACTTCTGAGCCTCATATTAAGTCTAATATGAAATGGATCTAAGTATCATAATCTTCTTGTAAATATCACTAAAGTCTGGATTAATTAGAAAGCCGTTTAAAATAAATATGCTCATGGGCGCCCTTGTTTTTTCAAAATGAAATAGCAAGCGAACCTGGGTGGAAACTGCTTGTACCATATAAACATGAAAAAGCCTGTAATTTTTAACACGCATATCTAAGTATAGTATTTGTTTAAGACATACTCATGTGCTTGCACTATTTTAATGGTTTGTAGAAAATTAAAACTGAAACTTTATTTCTTTAATTTTTAATAAACATGTTTTTGTATTGTATAGTAATAATAATAATAAAAATAATAATAGGTTCCCTACTTTTTAAACACACACACACACACACACACACACACACACACACACACACACACACACACACACACACACACACACACACACACACACATATATATATATATATATATATATAAAATTTTCAAAGATAATTTATTTGAAACAAATTGTGGAGTTTCACAAGTTTTTCAACTGAAATCTACGTATTTAATATCAACCAAGACAAAAATACTGCTATATTTAAACAGTGGTCAAGAAGATGTTGCCATGGTTGCTTGATTCCAATTTAATTTTGGATACACTATTTATTTCAGTGTTTATCACTTTTATTTATACTTCTGGTGGTTTAGCGTTATAAGGAAATAAATTGTCTAAAATATGTTGTTAGCCTAATGACTTAACATTTTTATTTTCTTTTGTAGATATATCCGTATTGTTTGACAAGATATTTGTATGTAGGATTAATTCTCTAGATTGTAGCAAAGATATAAATTGCTGACGCATATAAATACAGAAATATTTCTTAACTGTGATTTCATATTTTAAGATCGTACCTCAAGACGTTTTAACTTTTACTGGCCAATAAAACGTTGCTTTACGACAGTAATTCGTATTGGCAAGCCATTTTATAGTATCATTTTAATAAATATTTAAAGAGAAAAAATAAATAAAGGAAAAGGAATGTACCAATTTATTTTAATCCTATAACGTTTAACTTCGAATAGCTAACGCACTTTGAATACATAATTGTGAGGAAATATTTTTGTTTCCAAATGAGAAGCTATATGTATTTTATTAATAAGGAAAAGTAAAAAAATTTTATTTCGGAGAATGGTTTATTTCATAACATTATAGTCAAGTCAAAACGGCCTGAAAAACAATGCTTCTATAAAATAAGTAGTTACAATTCGCTTTATTTATTCTATATAATTCGTACAAAAAGCGTAGTTTTCTCAGTAAATACAACATTTGTATCAGGTAATTTGTTAGCCCAGAAACGTTTTTGAAAATACAAATACAATAGGTCCATTTGTGAATGTGTAATTACTTTACTGTGTGTAATTTTCAGGAATAATTTTTTAAAACTTCAGAACAGTTATTTGGCATATATTACTGCTCTTATACTTTAATCATATCAATAATGTTTCAATAAACCGTGTGGTTCCTACACTTTTTCATGTGCTTATTTCATTATTGTTTAATTTCATACTATTTACTGAATTAAATATTCTTATAATGTAAAATTACAAAAATATATACAGTTATTAATAATATCATTATCTAACTCATTTATGTACAAAAAAATATGAATAATTTACCTCGTGCTATAAATGTAGAAATACATTGTGGATGGGATCTAATCTGATTATATATCTTACCATAGGGGATAATATTAGATAATAATAGTCCTTCCTAAAAATGCTAAAAACAGAGAATAAATAGTAATGAGTGGATATAATAGAAATAAAAGGTTGGTTACGTAAGAATAAATTGTTTGAAGGAATAAGATATGATATATTTTTTGAATATATTCTAATAGTTATGTTGTTATGATAATTTTCATGTATTCTTTCACACACCAATAACATTAATGATTCTTAATACAAAAATACCAATATATATTAATCCATTGCATAATAACAAAAGATAAGAAACATGTGTGCTTTTGTGAAGAAGCCAAAAACAAGTATCCCGTACATAGTGTCTGATTTTAAAAATGTGTTAATATTCTTTCATATTATTCTTTATATTTTTATAATATTATTATATTATTTTATTATTCTTTATATTACCATGGAACAACAACGTACACGTTAAAAAGCAAAAAATTTTATATAAAGTAAAAAGTTTAACTCCTCTTTAAATTGATATCATTCTTACAAGAATATTGTCTACAGTTTGTGTGATTGAATTTATAATGTACAGGGATTCCATTTCTATCTCTTATAATATCTCGGGCCGTTTATATGTTTTTTTTCACTAACTTTATGAATAATTTATGACAAAAACCTAATAGAAACATTTTATTGCACTCAGTCGTAACACATATGTAATTAAAATTTTTTGCACATCAAAATTTGACATGGACGATCAATACTAGTGTTTTAGAAGTTACACTTAGTGCAGAATTGTTATTTTTCATCAAATTTAATAAAATAATTAAATACTAGTTTTTTTTTGGATTTTTAAGCAAGTGCAAACCGTTGGAAAAAATTTACTAAGTACTTTTCTACTGTCGTAATAATACACCGGAAACAATTTATAATTATTTTAAAATTGTGATCCAAGTATTCAATAACGTTACCGTACACACAGTTTATATAATAAAGTAGACATATGCTATTTTAATACTGATCATAAAAAACAGGTTAGATATGTTGCTTAGAATGTTCAGAATTTTTTTTATTAACTTTCATTCAAATTATATTTACAGTGCCCGTATTTAAAAGTAAGTCAAATGTCATCAATGAAGGAATTATCTTATAAAAATAATGGTGAAAATCCAATATCACTGTATGGAATATGTCCAGATATAGTGATATATTTTATATTCTATCTTATAATATAAAGTACCAATGTTGAAAAAAGAACATGTTGTTAATATTTTAAAGTAATTATTTCCAGAGATGTACAGTTTCATTTTGAAGTGTTTATGGTTTGGTAGAGTATTTATTATTATTTCTTTTGTTCTTTGTTGTAATAAATCTTGTGACGTAAAACCCTATTATGAACAACATTACAACTTTTTTCTTCTTTATATACAGACTAGTTACGGTGGTTTACCATCCTGTTAAATATTGTTCTTATGCACCAATTAGGTAACTGGATGCCGACTGGGAGTTTTAAGTCTCATTTTCCTTAGGTTCAATTCAAAAAAGGGATGAGTGATTATAAAATAGAAAATGAAATTTACAAACGTCTAATGCAAACTAATATTAATTTTCATGTTACATTTTTATTTTCAAAATTTGGAAATTTAAAGAAAGAAGTTCATTTTTTTCCTATAAAATAAAGAGTTTAGTGTGTACATACATATTGCATACACTTACAATATTAATTTTGATAGATGTTTAAAAAAAAGTTATTCAATACAAAAATACAATAAAACAAGCAATATTCCTACAGTCTCAATGAACGAGTTAATTGGCGCTGCCACTAAAGTCTACAGCAGTAATTATATGCACATTTCACTATTACTTCGGAAACCGGAGTGAGAAATGTTATTTTTCTTCTGGCTCTGGCTCTTACAGTGCACTTGAAGTATGCTATAGCATTTTGCTTCGCAATGCTTTTATTTTAGTGAAATTATAATTTAAGAGGACATAATGTCTGGCGGTAGTTATTCCTGCTTTCACCTGTTTTGCTTACAAGTAAATAAGTTTGATCAATAAGTAGGATGTAAGGGATTTAGACATAAATTAAAAAATATAGAGAATAAAGATTAACAATAACAACAAGTAAAATGTATTGCTAAAGAAAAAAAAAAATCGCAAAAATTTTATTCTGTTTATTCTGTTTATTAGACTCTTCTAACAACTCAAACCGATAAAAAAATTATATTTATGTACTGGTACAAGCTGTCCTTAATTATTCAGTATTTTCCAGCAGAAGGGTATGGATGTTGAAGTAAATATGTTTTTATTCTTTATAAAGATATTGCAATAAGTAAACAAGCTCGAATTTGACTAGTTCATTGAAACAAAACATTATTAATGGGTATTATATTTGTTTCAGTACCATTTTAAAACATACACATTATTATGAATATTAAAACTATTGACAAAAATTAATTAAATTTGTAAATTGTGTTGATTTCCTTGACAGTTAAGAACCTTTTTGAAATACGAACATAATTTTGTAGGTATTGAAGCAGATAATATAACAATTTAACAAAGTTAGTAATAGTTTTCTTGGGATATTATATATCAAGCTGTTAATAAATATTTACATTCCTATAAGTCTAATTATAGACATCTACCACTTAAAATTTAGTTTCAGCGTGCTTTGTTTCGCGCTGTTTTATATAATTCGTAATATAGAAAACTCCACCAGTATTTTATCTTTTACTTTGGAGGGCTGCAAATATATAAATTTAGCTAATATGCCTTCGTATGTTGTTGAACCTATAAAAAATATACAATGACAACATAAGATTCCTTTATACATTCTTATAAGAAGGCTCATGCACGTTATAAACACCATTGTTTAAAATTGAAATTTGTTATCTGTTTAACTGAAATAAATCTGAGTGGCTTTACTTTCAGTATAAAATTATATTGAAACATCTATGTATTATTATTTGTTACAGCTATTTACGTCATATCCTAGAAATGTCTTGTAATAAAAATTAGTAATATTCTAAAAACATTTTATATAATATGTTTGCTCTATAATAAAGTAATCATTACTAAATTGTTGTAAAATCCAAGCAACAGCCATTCTAGTCTCAGACATAGTTACCTGTTCGCTTTATTTTGAATTACTGGTAAACAATAAAGCATTACACAAGTGTCGCTATTAGTCAATCCATCAATATTTTATTTCATTATATAAAAGGTTTTATATAGGACTAGCAAGGGAGGAAAAAAAGCAATAATATGTTATGGTTTTAAAACTTTTCTTTTGTAATTTCGTTGTATTTCATGATCTAGGTATCACAACAATATTATTCCTATTTAAATTAAGTATGAAATAGTATAATAAAAAACTCTACAGGTGTTTCGTAATTTTGGTAGATTAATGTTTTAAGTCAGTTATAACCAAGTGTGTTAATACTAAGTTAGTACTGAAATATAATTTGTGTGGTCCTAATTAAGTATTAGGACTAGGACATTACTAGACGATTCTAAGGTGAAAATAAAGTTAATAAGATCAAATTTCAAATATAAACTTGTGATTAATATTGCTCAGTAGTCGAAATGACTCATGCCACTCCACTCTTCTCCCCAATATCTGTACATTTGCGGTCAGTGATGTGCCACTCCTGGACATATAACTAGCGAAAAATTTATTATGTTGTGGGTTTAACTGCCACGCGTGTTCATGCAATTAGCTTAAAGTGAAATAGAATATTTACGCTAAAGCTCAATGTATACTAAAAATATGAACTGATTTGAATTGGTTCACATAAATTAAACTGTGAATAGAGGAAACATATGTGTACCTAATGTATAAATACTTCCGTTTTCAAAAATAACATTTGTCCATTATAATAGTTTTGAAGCGTATGTCACAGCCCAATATCACTATTCTGTGAAGACAACCGACATCTCCAATGTCCTGCAGTATAGCCCAGCGTCTGTACCTAGTCCAATGACATTGTTCTGTGAAGACAACCGACATCTCCAATGTACTGCAGTATAGCCCAGCGTCTGTACCTAGTCCAATGAACATTGTTTCTGTGAAGACAACAGACAACTCCAATGTACTGCTATATAGCCCAGCGTCTGTATCTAGTCAAATGACATTGTTCTGTGAAGACACCTGACATATGAAATGTACTGCATGGTAGCCAAGCGTCTGTCACTAGCTTAATGTTGTTTTGTTCTGTGAAGACACCTGACCTATGAAATGTACTGCATGGTAAGCCAAGCGTCTGCCACTAGCTTAATGTTGTTGTTCTGTGAAGACACCTGACCTATGAAATGTACTGCATGGTAGCCAAGCGTCTGCCACTAGCTTTATGTTGTTGTTCTCGTGAAGACACCTGACCTATGAAATGTACTGCATGGTAGCCAAGCGTCTGCCACTAGCTTGATGTTGTTGTTCTGTGAAGACACCTGACCTATGAAATGTACTGCATGGTAGCCAAGCGTCTGCCACTAGCTTGATGTTGTTGTTCTGTGAAGACACCTTGACCTATGAAATGTACTGCATGGTTAGCCAAGCGTCTGTCACTAGCTTAATGTTGTTGTTCTGTGAAGACACCTGACCTATGAAATGTACTGCATGGTAGCCAAGCGTCTGCCACTAGCTTTATGTTGTTGTTCTGTGAAGACACCTGACCTATGAAATGTACTGCATGGTAGCCAAGCGTCTGCCACTAGCTTAATGTTTGTTGTTTTGTGAAGACACCTGACCTATGAAATGTACTGCATGGTAGCCAAGCGTCTGCCACTAGCTTGATATTGTTGCTCTGTGAAGACACCTGACCTATGAAATGTACTGCATGGTAGCCAAGCGTTCTGCCACTAGCTTTATGTTGTTGTTCTGTGAAGACACCTGACCTATGAAATGTACTGCATGGTAGCCAAGCGTCTGCCACTAGCTTTTATGTTGTTTGTTCTGTGAAGACACCTGACCTATGAAATGTACTGCATGGTAGCCAAGCGTCTGCCACTAGCTTGATGTTGTTGTTTTGTGAAGACACCTGACCTATGAAATGTACTGCATGGTAGCCAAGCGTCTGCCACTAGCTTGATGTTGTTGTTTTGTGAAGACACCTGACCTATGAAATGTACTGCAGGATAGCCAAGCGTCTGTCACTAGCTTAATATTGCTGTTTTGTAAAGGACACCATATTTGTCCAATCTACTATATTACAACCCCGCCCAATCCATGTTGGCGAACTTACAGCAACATCCCGAGTGTGTAGGTAGTTTTAGAGCGAATGTATTATGGACGCATTGTATAACTGTCGTCCTTTGCAACTATAACATGTATACTCTAATGGCTAGTTTGTAACCGTAATGAGCTTTACCATTGTGATAGGATCTTGTACTGAAGGCCACTATTAGTACTTGATTTTAAACTTAGATTGATGTTACCAAAGTTTCAGTGTATTGTCATGGTAGTGATATCTATACACCGTCGCATTAGAAAGTGTATTTATTTAAAATAGAAAAATCTTACGAGTAACTACATTGTTTTGAGATAATTAAGCTATAAAGATTAAAATATATCTTGTATTTAAAATATATATAGCATTGGTATCTATTGAAATTGTGTTAAGAAAGGGAGAATAATTTATAAACAAGATAGAATCATCAACATGTTACAAGGCTGTCAGAAATGATACAATACTAATACTTCAACTCTTCAAGAAAATAATAGCACTGACTGTTGACATATGCTCCGTAAAAAGGTGGGTAAGAGAAATGGCCGAAAATTAAAATAATAATAAGTACAACTACAGAATATATTTACTTGCATTATGCTCCACAAGATGATTAATTCTTCCATGGACCTTCTTTTATTGTTGTAGAAAATAAAACGAATCAATTAATAAGTATAATAAGTAAAAATTAAAATAGGTTATCTGATACTGAATAAAACAAGTGTCTCTTACGACAGCACGTTTTCCTAGTAAGTCTACAATTCTGGAAACACGCAAAAAGCTTAAGCTTAGTGAGTATTTCAAGAAGGCATTAGTTGAAAACTCTAAGACCTCTAAAACCACAGAAAGCGGCTTTCAGATGTTACTGAGATAAGGTCAACCATATACGCCAAACTAGAATAGGAAAATGTACGGACCATGGCGATGCAAAATATGTGCTAATTAAAAAGTCTGAGGCAGCACCACACACTCTACTTAAGTCTGGTTAAGCACGAATAATAACATATAGTTAATAAAGTCCATTTAAAAGGTAAAATAATACCATTGATTAAAGCATTATTTAACCTGAAATATTTAAAATCGTAGAAAAACTAATGGTTAAATGTCGAGGTGTAAAACTTATACAAATAGGTTTTATTTTTAGGTTTAACGTAAATATACAATGAATTATCCAAATATAACAATTAAGGCTTATGGAACGACGTAGGAAAAATTAAGTATAAACTTAAAACATTTTAATAATACTAGAGGTGGAAGTAACATCAATTTCATTTGGCTAATGAAGTTTACTAAGAACATATGATCGCAATATTTAGTACATGATATATAATTTATGTTGTAATTCATGAGACGAATTTTGTGAACTAAAATTCTAAATGTTAAAAACTTAAAATCGACAACGAATGCCACGCAGCATATCCGTGGCAATACTAAAGTAAGTTACAGTAACAGCTGTGTTTATGTTATATCCAACTGCAATAATTAGAAACTTATAGTAGAAAACATTTGCCTACTGTATAGCATAATTATGTTGTAAAACTGGCCTACTAAGCCTTGCAATTAGTTCAAAAGACTGTATTGTTAAATAAAAATAAGATAAGAAAATAATGACGCAAACGATGGTTACTTACTTTTTGTAAACAGTTTATTTTATAAAAACTATGTCTGAAAAATAAAATTACTTTGGTCACTATCGCATAGTGAGTCTATTACCCCACAGCAGAAATCAAAACTTGTAAAGTGTACAGAACTCGTCCAACTCAATAACCCTGATACAGGATAGTTCGTAAACTACCGATCTCTCAGAGTTTGTCAGTTAAGAATGGTGTGCCTATTGTCCCACAGCAGAAATCAGACTTATAAAGTGTACAGAACTCGTCCAAACTCAATGAAACCTTGATATAGGATAGTTCGTAAACTATCGATCTCGAGAAGTTTGTCACTTAAGAACGGTGTGGCCTATTGCCCCCACAGCAGAAATCAGACTTGTAAAGTGAACAGAACTCGTTCAACTCAATGAACCTTGATATAGGATAGTTCGTAAAACTACCGATCTCGAGAAGTTTGTCACTTAAGAACGGTGTGCCTATTGCCCCACAGCAGAAATCAGAACTTGTAAAGTGTACAGAACTCATCCAACTCAATGACCCCTGATACAGGATAGATTGTAAACTACCGATCTCTCAGAGTTTGTCAGTTAAGAATGGTGTGCCTATTGTCCCACACCAAGAAATCAGACTTGTAAAGTGTACAGAAACTCGTCCAACTCAATGAACGCTGATACAGGATAGATTGTAAACTACCGATCTCTCAGAGTTTGTCACTTAAGAACGGTGTGCCTATTGCCCCACAGCAGAAATCAGACTTGTAAAGTGAACAGAACTCATCCAACTCAATGAACCGTGATACAGGATAGATTGTAAACTACCGATCTCTCAGAGTTTGTCAGTTAAGAATGGTGTGCCTATTGTCCCACAGCAGAAATCAGACCTTGTAAAGTGTACAGAACTCGTTCAACTCAATGAACCCTTGATATAGGATAGTTCGTAAACTACTGATCTCGAGAAGTTTGGTCACTTAAGAACGGTGTGCCTATTGCCCCACAGCAGAAATCAGACTTGTAAAGTGAACAGAACTCATCCAACTCAATGAACCGTGATACAGGATAGGATTGTAAACTACCGGTCTCTCAGAGTTTGTCAGTTACGAATGGTGTGCCTATTGCCCCACAGCAGAAATCAGACTTCTAAAGTGTACAGAAGTCGTCCAACTCAATGAACCCTGATACAGGATAGATCGTAAACTACCGATCTCGAGAGGTTTGTCAGTCCTATGACTCTATTTTTTTAAAGCAACTTTGTGGGGAAGAGAAACTGTCCTTATCTAAAGATTTGTTAAAATTTAAAGTATCAAAACAAGCTTTAAGTTTAATCATAACTATGTATGTATTTTATAATTTTTTCCTATTTTCCGTTAAAAAGCGATACTCAAATAAACATATTTTAAATTTCTATATGAAACTATTGTCACCGGTCACTAACTCACGATATGAGGTACGTAGTACGAGAAACAGGTTTTGCTTAAGGCATTAATTATTGTGCAGGAAACAATAAATATTACTTACGGTAAAATGTACAGTCAGTGCCAGGTCTGGTCTGTGGGGTGTGCATACCTCATCTTATAATTAAATTGCTTTGTGCAACTCTAGTACGTAGCACCGCTCATAGCATTTCCATCACAAATGTCTTGTAATTGACAAATGAATTCCCTAGGAAAAGGTATCTACAACCTGGATAGCTTAATAAATGTTACAATTAATGGCTTTTTTAAAGGTAAAATTGTTAAGATTTGAAGGAAAATATATAACAAACTGTTTTAAGAAGGCATTAACAAGATGAATAATTACCTGATACCAACATAACTAATATTTTCTGTAATATAAATTCTTACTAATTTTCATATTAACGAATAATCAGAGTTTATAAGGGTCTATAAATTTTGAAGGTGATCTAATTATTGTCTCTTCAGTATGTTTAAAAGTAAAACGTATTTTACGAACCAAAATATAAAAACTTCACCAAGGCGAAAAAACTATTTTTTTTAATATATTTTATATTTTAAAGAAAATTGTTAGGATTTTATTAAACTATAAAACGCTTACTTATTAAAAAGATATACGTATATATTTTAATTAAGTACTTAATTCAATGTTACAAAAAACTTTTAAAAAGAGATTATAAATATTTTGTATATAAATCATGTGTTCCTATGTTCTGCTATATATTCAACTCTGCATAATCATTAGGTATATATACATTTAAAGTAAATTAGACTTTTATCATCTAAAACTTAAACTCTATTTGATAGACGTAGAAAATGTAATCTCTTCATTTAGAGTTAAATTAGTTATATTTTAAAATGTATTAAATTATTTATAAAACGCCTACAATTATTGCTGCAATAAATAACACTTTAAATCCACTAATCGGGAATGTATGCAGCACTTGTCTAAAACGACAATTAATAAATCAAGCATGCAAGCAAGCAAGTATTCATACATACTCACAGGTGAATTAATAATAAAACAAGGCCATAATAAATAACACGATGCCAAATAATATAACTTGGACCATCCTGACGAGAATCATTATCACGTCTTAAGGACAAATTACGTTGATTGTGGACTTATTCCCTCTGCGAAACTTTGTTTGACAGTTTATAATGTTGATGGGTGAGAAACTATTTTAATTATGTATATTTTGGTTTTCATTATTTAAAAACTCAACTTAATAAACACATACTATACTTCAATAAATTCAGTTTTAAGCTGTTGATTTAATTCTGAGTTTACCACAGATTATCTGGCAATGGTGAGCTAAACTAAAATGGTAAAAACTTCACCAGGACGTATATGGTTCTCCGAATATGATCAGTTAACAATTGACGTCCTAGTATGTAGATAGACATCATCGTTTAAGAGCCTAGTACGTAAATAAAAAAAATAAAGTCGTTGTTATTTTCTTTTTGATTATTTTGTATTTTGTATATTCCACGAGTCATAAGTTGAGGAATGAAAAAAATGTTGACGAGGATATAATAACACAGGTAGGAAAACAATACCACAAATACAGTAGTCTTTTCCTTTCGTAAAATAACATTTTTACATACAATATTTCTTATATCTACTCATTCCTAAGGTATACACTAATTTTTACATATCTGTTGTTGCACTTTTCATATATGGTTAGGGAAATGTGTGAATTTAATATAGTTTCAGATTTGTTTGTATATTTCTAATAATTTATTCCCATTATATGTATCAACAACACTAAAATCTGAATTTTAATCAAAACTTTGCCAAGGTATAGGAACTATTCCCTAATTCTTCTTAACAGTCATATTAAAAGATTTTATTAACTTTTCCATTTTTATAATAATCATAGCAGTTCTCTATGGCTACCCAGCAATGGTTATACTATATTATGTGTTCCCTGTTTACCAAATCTGGAAGGTAGCCTATGCAGATATTTTGAAGGCTTATTGACTAAAGAGTGTTCAGTAAAAGTCTTCCAATACTTAGAGATTTTTTTCTGCTCATAAAAATGAGCTAAAAAGTTTTATATAAGGTATTTCTTAAAACCTTTGGTTTTCCGTCTATCTGTCTGTAAGTGTTTTTTTTTTATAAATAAAATTATATATTTTCGACCAGTTAAGATAAAGTTATTAAACTTGAGAGTTATTTAACCTTTATTAGACCTTTTTGGAAATGAAATATTAACTAAATTTTTTGACCCATTTCCAAATGGAGTGTGTTTAAATATTTTAAAATCCAGTAAAAAAATTCTTTATAAAAATTTCAAAAAATACTGATATTTATTAGTTTTTATATAGATTCCAACAGTATCTTTTCTAAAGAAATCCGTCAATGCATAAGCGAGCACGCTCTCTTTATAAGTATGCATGCACAAGCCGGGAGCAACTAAGAGTTTGTCTTTGATAGGGCATCAGCTGTTTTAAATAGGTTTTACAATATTTACAAGATACCAAATATTTTTAAATTTTTATAAAAAATCTAACGGTACTTTTCACAATAAAACATTCATAAACAAGCATGAACACTTAAAAGATCAGTTTACCCAAGCCAGGAGCAACAAACAACCAATACCTCTCAACTGTGACATGTTTGGTGCTCCCGGCTACTACTTTATCCGTAATTCTTAAAAGTTTAAAAACTACTTACTCATACTATATGCATTCGCAATAAAAGTAAATTATTAAAGTTTTTTTTTCTAATTATATTTACATATCAGATCTTACGGACCCTGTACAATTGTGTTTTAGATTAAAGTTTTATTCCGTTTTTTGTTCCCGAGTGATAATTAAATACTTAACAAAACAGTTTTTTACGAAAAGGACTGATAACGTCGACGTAAGCCTATGAAAACATCTGATATTAATTTTTTTTTGTAAATTTGATTCAAAATCTCTGCTATTAGTAGTTATATAACTGTGAGAAGTTTAAATAGATTTTCATTTCTGACAATAAACAAATATGACTGTTAAAAAAGCACGGTGTGAGATTGCTTTATGCTCGTATCTATAACGTTATGTTATTAAACTGTTGATATTGTAACTCTGCAACAAATGTGTCAAGTTTTCAGTACTGTCCCTTCCAGACATTACGAATACAAATAACTTACTATTGTATCATTAACATGAACATGTATATAATAAGTTATTTACGTATCGTGGTAAACCCATTATGATATTTAGCCTTTACGATATACCAATAACACTTGTAACCTTTACTCTTCATACTAAAGCTCTATTCTTCATAGACTATGAGACAGATCTTTTATCTGCTGGGCAATCATTTTCTTCATTGTATTTTAGAAGCATTTGAATATGTGCTATGATTGTTTTATAAAAACATGCCATATAGTACTCGACTTTCATGTTATACTAAGATCATAAATATTAACTTATATATAACTTAAGTACCTACTACATTTTTTGTGCATATTGTGGAATTTAATTTCAATAAAGGCTGACAGAGACTGGGGTTTGGAATATAAATGCCACGCCTACTTCTTGCTCAGTAGGAATTTTAGATGTAGACAAAACGTTTTTCTGTTTTTATCTAAATATATACCAAAATTGCTTTAAAATTGGTTATAATAATCACATCTCTAAAACAAATATATATAACACTTTTTTTCTGTCTTTAAACAGTCCTAGCTGGATATATAACAAAAAATAGTTATTGTTATAAATAAAATAGTTATTACAAAATAATTTGGGGTTGTTCTTCTACTTCTCAACCACCCTTTCATTCCTAGACAGGTGTTCTCCAATATTCAATAAAAACAGTCAGTCATCGTTAGCTTCTCTAAACTCTCAGCAATAAAATCAATTCTGTATCTATAGTTAAATCATCCTGAAGAAGAACTCGTGGAGTGCTGATCACATCATTGCAGCAATAAAACTACACCGGAATAATAATAAATCCAAGCTCTAGATGGGATAGGATTTATCAGAATTATCTGGCTCTGTAAACAGTGTAAGAAAATGGCATTTTTATAATTTGTAACTTGAAGACTTTATACAGTTACTTGTGATTTGAGTGGAAATAGTTCGATGAATTAAGTATTATTTAACACTGGAACTCAAGTAAATAACATAAAACTCTAGGCAGAAATTTATAGTTTTATCATTGATATTTTACGTAGTATATGCACGTAAAAGTGAATATAATTATCAACCAATCAATTACGTTTTGTTTTTATTCACTATATAAATGGTTTTAAGTTTGATATCGATTGGATTTTTTGTTCAAAATTTCATATACATAAAGAACTTTCCTCCAATGTTGTACAGTCATCAATAGATAGAATTTCTTATATCGTAGTTCAGGGTTAAAAAGTGCTGTATACTTTAGTGCTTTATCATCTATGGTGAGATGGTGTTCTACATCGCGGACGAAATATAAGTATAAACTTTCAATTGTTAAGCAATGTTTGGGCGCAGTATAACGCAATAAACACACACAACAATCAAGGCACCGGTATCGCAAATTTAAAAGCTAAAATATGACTTAATTTCGTACGTTATAAGTTTTTAATAATATCAAGTATGTATTTGTATTAAATAAAACACAAGTTTTCAGTTGTTGTAGATAAATTAAATTCATGAAAACAGTGAAATTAATGGAGTATCATCATTCAAAGATATCATAATTTTTTTTGAAATAAGGTTTTAGACCCAGATGAATAAATATTATGGTTAAATTCTGTTATGTAAGCAGTGAAACCCATAATGTTATCTACTACTTTAACACCGTGGTAATTCTAAGCAATATATGGGTCAACCTCCATTTTTCTCATATTACAATATAATGTTCCAATAGTCACTTAGAAAATGAAATGACTAGAATTTCTTGCCGGGAAAGCAGTTATAGGGAGCAGGCAACCGCCATACGGTCATAATATTGCTTAGAATTACCTATTAGTGATCAGGGGCACTGACGTGATCTGGGCTTCAAATTTGGAACTACTCGAATTAATTATTTTTATAAAAGAGCAAGCAGCGCGAAGCGCTGCGCAGCGGGCAGGCATCGTGCGTGATTTTTTTTATTAAAAATTACTGATAAATTGTTATTACATATTACAATATAATGTAGGTAATGTATGTAAAACAATTTTAAACACATGACCGTCTGGCAGTTGTTGCTCCCTATAACTGCTTTCCGGCAAGAAATTCTAGTCATTTCCTTTTCTAATTGACTATTGGAACATTATATTGTAATATGAGAAAAATCGAGGTTGACCCATACATTGCTTAGAATTACCAACACCGTAAAACAATTTAAAATAATTATAGACTAAAACAGGCTGAGAACCCAGTAATATACTTATTAATAACCTTTAAGAATGGAATTTATTATATGGTGCGACTTGAGTTGCGTTACTTCCAGGCTTTGCTCAATTATATTCACTCAAAGGTAGTTTAATGCACTCAATGCAGGATTGAGTGACGGTGGAGCTCCACATATATTTCACTATGTCAGGTGTCATTATTTTGAAACATTTTCCAAAATATCTACTAGTCTAGCATACTTAGGTACACAGACGATGTGAAGATTAAAACTTTAATTTAACTTATTTATTAAAATAATTCATGATGCGACCTCAGTTTGGTAAAATATAGTTAGTAATATAAAATGCAGTTGCTTGTTCTACAAGTCAATTCAATTATCCATTTTTTCTTTCTTGTTTTTAAACACGTATTGTAGTTTATTGTTGTAATTATTGTATTTGTAATTCCTTTCTGAGTAGTACTTAAAAGTAAATATAATATTATAATTTATTAAATTTTTAGTTTATGTATTAATACGTGGCCAATATTGAAAAGGAAAGCTTTAGATAACATAGGAGATGTGTTTTATTTAATTGACCTCTTTGTTTAAATTATCAGGATGTACCATTCAATGATTAGCAGCCATTTGTACGACTAATTGTAATTTCCATTCCAATTGCAATTTCTCGTATGTTTAATTGGAAGGTATGATGTAGCACATGTCTGGTTAGATGTGGTTGGCTTAAATATAAATATTAAAATCAATCTTATTGTAGGTACAAAAGGTAATAATACTATATATACCCGAAATGTCTAGAATAGTCATTAGCTTAAGCATAATATAATTAAGGTGGTTTGGCATAATATGTAACTGATTTATATTTGCAAGTTTTACCGCCTAAATAACACTAGTTGTGTCATGAACATATCATTTATAAAGCATTAGTATTTCCATTTTAAATTTATTTATATGTGAGAATATAATTTCATATCCTCTATAATTGAGACAAACGTGTTCTAGAACCCAGACAAGGTGGAACGCCTTACTAAACCGTCCAATTCATGATAAAATGTACTGTTAAAAGTGAAATAATTATGATTTATTATATTTTTTGAGCAGACACACTAATTTATAAATAGCTTCAGGCAACACATTAGGGGGTTTTTTTTAAAATTTACATTAACTATGTATATCAGTTATGCACTGGTACATTGATTTAATGATTTAATTTTATTGGTCGAAAGCTATTTTTGTTTGGTTCCTAAATAGTTAAAACAATTTCAAAAGTATTTTATGACTTTTTTTAAAACTCCAAAGATACTTTTGTAAACAAAATCCTTCAAGGTATAAGCGAGCACTATCAGTTTAGAAGTATGATTACACAAGCGGGGAACAACAAATAATTTGTCAGTTGAAAGGTATCAGCTGTTTTGCATCCATTATAAAAATATTTAGAAAAATAATCTCTGCCTGAAACAGTATAATCCCTCATATGTTCACTCGTTTACCATTTCTACATTCTAAACACGGACTCTAGCATACAATTGTATATTTTCTATTTATCGAATGTATTTATCACTGGATGCTATATGGATAAATTAGTTTACTTAAATCTAACTTATGTGGACCAATGAATTATTTCAATGTTACAAAGAAATAAGTGGCTGTAATATTTTAAAGAAAATGTTTTGCTCTAAGATAATGGGGCAAATAACTTAAAGCTAATATAAAAAGTTAGTGAATGCTGTATATTTTGATCAATATTATACAAAACTCAAGTTTTAAATCAGCTATACATATATTTAAGTGAAATTATACACTTCATCATAAAAAAAATTTACCTGTGATTACAAATAATAAGCATAAAATATTTGTTATTTAAACATAAATAACAAATAAAGTAACTAATTACGCAGAAATTATACCGTCAAACTGTACGCTTCTGACTATTTAGTTGGTTTGCACATGTTATTCCAATATTTTTTCATATAGAATTTCGGTACATAATCTATTTGTAAAAAAAATATATTAAATTTAACTTTTTTTGTCACTTCGAATGTATTTGATCAAGAAATTAAAATGTGATCTTAAAAATGTTTATAGAGTTTGTAGAGCACTCCCCCAAACGAGCATTTAAAAATATGCAGGTTGATGAATTTAAGCTTTAGATTATATTTTATATATTCCCTGAGGCAATTTTAAAATATTAAACTATTAAAACCAAAAAGAGACGTTAATTATTTTCACCCATGTATAAATTTTTGTTATATTTCCGACAACACACTCGTATAAACATTTTTAATTAAATCTGTAGGTACTAATAATCTATGCAACACCTTGATAATACAGGCTCTCTAAAAAATCCAAATATTGTTTTTATAAATATGTCTAATCAAATTGCACAGAAGATAAAAAGTGTAATCTTATTATCTGTTTATTAGTAGGGATAAATTCAGTAATAAACTTCATAAGCTCAGTAATAAGCTATAACTTGATAAGTTGTTTATAAGATTTAAAACATTGAACTTAATGATGTAAGCCTAGAAAAGTAGATTGTGATTGAAAAGTAGAGATGAAAGCTAGAGACAAATATGCATAGTTAACAAGATAAGAAATTACAGAAGACGAGACTTTAAAAAATATTCCAAATTCCAATCAGAGTTCTCCTGTCATTAGGTCTGCTACGTGAAGAGACTTTTAACAGACTCTTAATGGTGTATAAGGAAATAATAAACTTTGTGCTTCGGACTCTGGAGTAAGAAGGAATGAAGACCCTGCGAGCTAAAAAAAGGAGGTTTCATATATTTTAAAGAACCCGAATCAAAAATTCGTTTAGTACCACATTTTTAAATGAAACATAAAAGTAGAGAAAAACAGAAGAAGAAACCAGTTTTAGGTAGTTTTTTAGTTATAGGATAAGGCAAAGGACAATTCGGGAATTATGACGGTAGGCAAATTAGTTTATGAAGCAAAGCTTTCCAAGCACAATGAACTTCTAATGAAGTTTGGTTTGAGAGTGTGCTGTACACAAAAGTGAGGGAAAAACGAGTGAGGGGAACTATTGTCAACGACAATAGTTCAATCAGATATTATATACAATTTTATAATACAATGAAAACTTAGCGAGGAGTGGTACAAACAAAGAGTGAGCTGTACAAAAAAGTGAAGGACAAACACTTGTCAATGACAGCAAACAGTTTATTCAGATATAGCATTACATTTTATAAGAAAAGAAACTACTTGTGCTTGGAGTGGTACAAACGAAGTGTGAGTAAGAAGTGATGGACAGACATATTTCAGTGCTATAGTACATTGATATATAACATTACATTGGATAACACAATAAACCACTTTGGCATTGAATGGTACAAACGAAGAGTGAGCAGTACATTGAAGAGAAGTGATGGAAAAACATGTGTCAGTGCTATAGTACATTGAGATATAACATTACATTGTAGAATACAAGAAACTACTTGGCGAGGAATGGTACAAACGAAGAATGAACATCACATAAAGAGAACTGTGGGACAAATATATGTTCAGTGCTGTAGTACATTCAAAATATAACATTACATTGGATAACACAATAAACCACTTTGGCATTGAATGGTAACAAACTAAGAGTGAGCAGTACATGAAAGGAAGTGATGGGAAAAACATGTGTCAGTGCTATAGTACATTGAGATATAACATTATATTGTATAACACAATAAACTACTTTGGCATTGAATGGTACAAACTAAGAGTGAGCAGTACATGAAGAGAAGTGTGGAAAAACATGTGTCAGTGCTATAGTAACATTGAGATTATAACATTACATTGTAGAATACAAGAAACTACTTTGGCGAGGAATGGTAACAAACGAAGTGTGAACATCACATAAAGAGAACTGTGGGACAAATATATGTCAGTGCTGTAGTACATTCAAATATAACATTACATTGGATAACACAATAAACCACTTTGGCATTGAATGGTACAAACTAAGAGTGAGCAGTACATGAAGAGAAGTGATGGAAAAACATGTGTCAGTGCTATAGTACATTGAGATATAACATTACATTGTATAAACACAATAAACTACTTTGGCATTGAATGGTACAAACTAAGAGTGAGCAGTACATGAAGAGAAGTGATGGAAAAACATGTGTCAGTGCTATAGTACATTGAGATATAACATTACATTGTAGAATACAAGAAACTACTTTGGCGAGGAATGTACAAACGAAGAATGAACATCACATAAAGAGAACTGTGGGACAAAAATATGTCAGTGCTGTAGTACATTCAAATATAACATTACATTGTATAACACTAAACTACTATTGAGGGGCAAACATTTGTCAGTGACAACAACTCATACAGCTGGACAGTCGCCCATTATTGTTTTGTCACTTGCCGGCTGTCATGATATAGCAGGTCTGTCTCTGGTCCACTAAAAGAACACACACAAATATACACATATATAATATTATATATATATATATATATATATATATATATATATATATATAATATATATATATAATATAACTTTTCCTGAAGTATCCAAATTATGTATTAGGGAATCGTAGCTTATGTCGGATGCAAGGATTTAAAAATATAAAAAGACATTCCCAGACGTGTCTTATCAATTAACTTTTAAATTAAAATGCCGGTATGATATCGATTATGAAAAAAAAATCTAAGGTCCAGCATGCAATGATGGCACTACCCCTCGTCTCTCTCTGTCTAGTAATGGTCTTCTTCATGTTTGTCAAGGATTTTACTCCTGTCTCGAAAAATGTCATTGCAAAATAAAATATAGATCCAGACCTGCTGGCTATTTTGGTACCCCAACCACACCAGTAAGGTGTAATAGATCTCTAATTAAAATAGCACTGGTCCTAAACACAACTGAGTACTCAGATCATACGCCACCAAGGATTGGATTAACGAGTATTAGCTTTACGTTGTTTGCTTACACCCATAGTACATTGTTTTCAGTATATAGCATATATATACATAGTATATATGGGTAGTCCAGACTCGAGTCCATTCACTTGCGACATATTATCAATTAATAAATTATGGTTATACTGGTATATTTGTTAAACAGAAAACGTCTCTTAGTTCATAAACCTCGCTTAAAGTATATATACATGTTATAGGAACATGTATGCTAATAAATTGTAAAAACTGTACATAATGCTGTGCAGGAGAAGGGCAATCTGCATATTTGTTCATGAAAGTTTCAATGTTTTTAGATGAAATAAACTAAATTAATGATCTGCATTGATTAGATGCATAGCTTTTATAAATACTAATATAATTAATACAATTTGTGGGTTAGAATAACATAACATTTGGGGTTATCTCAAAAATACAAATTCCATTACAACAATTTTACAGTCACAAAAAAATCCGTTTAAAGACTTTAAATGTTAAAGCACCCTCTGGCATGACGTGTACTTTATGCAGTTTTATATGTTGTTCAAAATAACATACAATATTTTTTAATATTTATTTGCGATAATTAATAAAAAAAAACATTCATTATTTGTTTCATGCATATTTTAAAATTGACGGAAATACAAATTTTTTATAAAAGTACATTGATTTTATTGTGTGCAATGTGTTAAGGGTTATTAGTGAAACAAAACCAATTCAATATGCGGACAACTTATAATGCGGGCAAGTTTTAGGTTTGAAAAATGCACTAATTTATAATCACAATGAATTCAAATGACATTATTTTTTAAAGTTAGCTTATAGTGAAATAACCCATACTTATGTGGTTAAGCATTACCAATAGAAATGTAATACGTAAGATAAGCAAGAACATATTTTTTATATTGAGGTAGTTCTACATGGTTTCTACAAAGACTAAAATTGATTTTATACTCAAAGCAATAAACAAGCATTTAATTGCATAAATGAAACCGTTAGAAAAGACCTAATTTATCATCTTTTAGCAGAATTACTGCTTAAAATACGCTAACAAATTTATATAATTTTTCCATTGTTAATTTGTTTATAGATGAGTATGTTTACAATTATTAAAACACGTAAACGCCTTCAAACAAGGAAAACCAAATATTATATTTACGTATTGTTATAAGCCTTTTTATATCATGTTTGAAATGTGTTGTAACAGTCAAATTTGCACTGTATTTACTTATTTCACTTAATTTCCCATTATCATTTGGGCATTATATCCACAAACAAAGCATTCATGAAATTAGTTAATAAGCCAAACTAAAGAGGAAATTAAAAGAACAAACCTTGTCGGACGTTTATCAATTTAGAAAATTATGATCAAGATCTACAAGATCTTCCTTCTATGAGAAACGTGTCACGGGTGATGAGGGGGGGGACGTTTTAGAATAAAATTTAAAATTTAAGTTTATGCAATCAAAAAGGACATATGTTCTACACTTTTAAACATCTTATAAATAAAAGAAGGGTGATATAAAAGTTTCGTAGTGTACACTAAGTTTGTTTTGAATATAGTAATTGTTATGTAGTACTATTAGATTAGATACTTCATTACATTAATTATTATAATTTATGTTTTTAAACATGTTATCTATGAAGTTTAACTTTGATACTTTATTATTAAAACCCGCACATTCGTAGGTTATTATAAGAAAATCTCAATTTCAACATAAGTTTCCTCAAAGTTTTAAAGTTTAAAATGCTATTTTTAAATTCATTAACTACATACTAAGTGTACTAACTACAAGTTTTACTTGCCCTAATATATACATATATATATACAAAGTTTACAAAGTTTACAAAAAATCTTTATTCAGTAAACATGCAAGTTTTACAATATACATCCCATGCATCACTAAAACGAGCGCGTGCGGGAACTCGTTTGTGTTTTAACAATATGCCTTTTACAGATTTGCAGTGTTGCAGTCCCAGCTATTTTTAACTTTATAATTACTTTAGGCACTTCTAAACCTAAATTGTTTAAAAAAAAAAAAAAGTTCTACAAATTAGCGTTAAATAAATCTCTGCGATACTAAAATATTACAAGCTAACAATAAACTATCTAGTATCAAACATCTACAATATAGAAAAGGTTTAAATAGTTAATTTAATAAATATATAGTTTAAATATGACAAGATATAACTACAAGCAAATAAATATTTTAACAGTAGCCATATAAAAGAATAACAAAATTTACCATTTAATAAATATCTGATACCAAATACGTGATATGACAATTAAATTTATTCCATTCAGGCCCTTAAACTACGTCATATACAAAAACAGATATTCACAATACATTTATACTATGGTACAAGTAAATAAATTATTTAGTCTTAACAATTACAATAAATATTAAATAAATAAAAAAATAATGTAATTAACACAAATAGAAATATTGTAAATATACCTAACAACTAAACATTCAATCAACAACTACATATAAAGAAATTTCAAACTGTATCATTTAATAGCTAGCTAATAATTATGGCCGTAAAAACTATTATAATTCGAATCCTTAGCCTAAATAAACAGGGAACAATAATTCACAATACATTTATACTTTTCTTTTTTTAAACAATAAATTAATTAATCAATACAATTATAAAAAAACATGCTCACATATAAAATTTATAACCTTCATTTTAACTTTATGTTTCTTTTCAAACAGAATATCATTACCACAGCAAACAATGAGATCATTAAATATCTTGGGGCCTATGTAATAAAACTGATGCCGACTTATATATATATATATATATACTTATATATATATATATATATATATATATATACATATAATTTTTTGGTTTAAGGTAAAGAATAAAATATTCTTTACAAGGGAGTATGAGCTATTTATTCATTTTAAATACTTTTTAAATGAATACACTTTTGTGTATTCAAACATTAACAAAGTAATATTGTATATATTCTGATGTTTCAAAGGTAATATCTAAATCTTGAGTGTGGGGTTTGTCCCTAAGGGCACTGCATCACCCATCAAGGTTCATCGCTTTTGTGCACCATTTGTCAGAAGTACAGTAGGGGGATTTGTGGCTAATATTTCATCTATAAAGACAGTTGTGATGTTTATTTCATCCCGAGGAAAGTCTCAATGTAATAAAACTCAGTAAATTAATGACTTTAATAATAAACTATGAATGATAATAATAGGAAGGTTATTCAACACTTTGACAATATTTTATTACAAATACCTTATTTTGGGAAGAGTTTAAAAAAATACAATACATACCAAAAATAAACTTATTTATTTACATTAGTTACGTTTTTAAAAGATGCATGTTACAATAAATTTCAAATTAATGAAATGCTAAAGAACACTTTATGCAAGAACAGTTATTTCTTTCAGAGAAGGAGTGATATATTAATGTCTTCTTACAAATTGCCTAGTACATTATTGGATTTAAAATGGTTTATTAGGAATTGGAAATCATAAATTTAAAAAAAAACTTTAATCATGCGTAAAACCTCACGTTTGGGAATTGGTCAAATAGTTGTTTACTTCTACTACCCTCCTTATAGATATGACCCCACTGTTAGTACATTATACAATTGGTACAATTTGTATGTAATGCTGCAACAAAAGTGAAACATAAAAATAAGTTATTACAACTGTAGGGACGAAGAATTTTAAATCTTAAAGACATCCGATTTACATTTATAAATAGTTTATTGGGATACTTTTATGAACGGTAAATATACAACTACATTATTCGATATTGAATTTTCATATTTTCAGTACAATTTCTGTCAGGAGAGTGAAGTTTGATATGGATAAGCAAAATGGTATATTGGGGTTTTTCAAAATTTCGTAAAGTCAGACACATTTCGCAGGGCACAATCAAAAGGGAATGTGCTAGGGATGTGCAGGAGAGGCACATAATTTACCGCAAATGTCGAGATATTGTGGTGCAAGGGTAGATTGATATGTTTAGTCCACTATGGAGTGATGTCTGTTGGATTTGGTTTTGTTTCCTAAGTGTTAAAGCCAGTTACTAGTCTGGACATGAGGGAGTGCTGCCCCCTCCTCGCTTAGATTGGAGATACTTGTTACAGAGTACAGAAATATACTAATGCCAAAGAAATTGTATTTAAGCCTTCCCTTTAAGAACCACACAAATCTGATGTGTTTACTATAATTTATTTATACTAAAACTTTCACTAATTAAATATCACATACAACTGGAATATATTTAGCGAGGAATCAAAAGTTTTAATAATTTACCATTGTTTAAAATTATGAGTTATTTTACAAAATTATCTTGTTAGAAATACTTTAAAACAAATATGCTCTATTTGAAAGCCGAGTCTCCTTAAAATGCAAAATAATATAAATATGTCTACACCTCCTCAAGTCTAAAGAATAAATGTGAGTCTGCGGTTTTTTGTGGGATATCTTGCCGTATGAATACTTTCATATTTAAAAAATTAAGTTTGGATTTCTAAGTAGTATTAAAATAATAAATTACAACCTATAAGTAATATAAAGGTGGTGTTTCCATGCCTTGCTGTAGATAAGATTCATGTTTTAATATTTCACATGTTAAAATCCCCCAATAATCTATCCAGTTTTCTTAAAAATGTATTACTCTTGTTGGCTGTTATAATTATTCTAGATATTCTTACAAGTTTTTTTTTTCTATGAAGTCTTAGTTGGCGCTATTGCTTAGCCAATCACGAATACCAGGTAATCTTTATATATATATATACTAATATATATATATATAATATATATATATACGCGAAATTTCCTAGGCAGTAAGTAGGAGCAAGCAGTGACCTATATGATTTCGGATAAATCCTGAATTTAATTCTATTCTATGAAGACTTTTACTTCAGCTTACACTTTAAAAAAAGAATTAAGTTCAGCGTCCTAAACCCCTGTACACTTCTATTTATATATTCATGTCTATTGAGAATCATGACGTCATAGTGTCAAGTTAATGTATAATAGATGTCTAATATCTTTTTCTCATCTTTAGTTGATCTTGCCAATTCCGAGGGATTTTGCATCGGAGATTTCTTTTTACCCCTCAAAAACTCAATCAGTTAAATCTAGCCACCGTTTTGTGTTTTATCGCACCCTAATCTTTCTATAAAAACACTTAAAACTGTTGAATTCGAGTTATTAGCAAAATTTGTCAATTAAGGTGCTGATGCAAAGGAGAGAGCAGAAATGAAATCAAAAGGGGCCGGGAAACGAGTGAACAAAGTTGTCATCCCGCGGTGTGTTATCCGAGTCACTAATATCCATTACACTTTCTTTGTAACATGTGATATAGAATGATGGTAAGCGTAGAAATTATGTAATAATATTTAAGTAAAAATAATATTTAACTATAAAGGGGTCCCTTCTTTACTAAAGGCGGCAGGCGGTCGTAATAAAGAGGATGTATTTCATCTCCTGGGGTGGGGGGGGGGGGGGGTGGGGGGGGGGGGGGGTGGGGGGGGGGGGGGGTGGGGGGGGGGGGGGGTGGGGGGGGGGGGGGGTGGGGGGGGGGGGGGGTAACTAAGCTTTAGCTAACTGTTTTGACTACTATTACTATGGTCTACTACTGACTTTAGTTTAGATCAAGAGTTGGCGGTTGTTGAACAGATGAGACATCAAAAGCTAAGCTAATCTCAAGTTCATTTAAAAAAAAAAAAAACTTTAAGCATACTGTTTGATAGCATTGGTGCCTGGAGCATTGTGGAAAATAATTATTGGTTGTTTACAAAAAGTAAAATACTTCTAGAAAAACAAATGAATTTAACACATTAACATGTACCTGATTATTCCGTATTAAGGTGAGAAAAACGGAAGATATTTCTGAATTGTGAGCTTTAAACCAATATTTAGAAAGCTTGGCAATTTGAGTCATTTTAGAACAGTAGCCAACGTGTTATAAGAGTTTCCCTTTTAAATCTTAAATATTTAGGAAATCAGTCCAGGAGGTACTTTAAATCAGTGATAATCGTTTATAAAAATCTATGAATAATACAGTTTAGTTACATATTCAAACAGAATTTAATAACATTTAGTGGTACCTTTTTTAATAATAACACAACGAGGTGTGCTAAGGTTCGGGTGATGATTTTCTTAGTTCTGAGGCCCGAAGCTAGAGCTGCACCACATTTATTTAATTGTTACTTCTCTGATATTTACTATCTGAGCTACTTTGAAACTGTTCGACCGCTCACTTTTTATGCCTTAATTTTTAGCATTGTATCTGTTAGCTATTATCTACCTAATACAATAAAGGTTAGTTCAATCCATTATACCCTTTATAGATGTTCATCCATTTACAATTATAAGTGTAAATATAAACATTTATAGACATATGGGTGTGAGCCCTGTAAAATATATTCCATACTTTGATACTGTTTGAGTAATCTCTGTAATGTTTAGAGATAAAAAGATAAGTCATTTTTGAACATAAAATACACATAAACAGATGCATGTACAAACTTGAATTTTCTCATGTTATTTTATTTCCATGACTGTACGAAAACATCGTTAATTTAATGTTTACTAACCTTGAAACTCCGTTAGAGAAGGGGCAGAGAAACGATACGTGTGAACTACTTGACCTTCTCGATTTGTAACTAATTAAATTTATACTTTACTTCCATTTATTTCCAATGGTATAACCAATATAAATATAAATTTATATTTAATTCCATATAAATAATGCAAAATACAATAATTAAAACAACCGACGGTCAAGTTATAATATTCTTAAGTTATAACATGGTTGTTAGTTTACATTTTTGCTGTTTAGTTTTTATCCAGAAAACAACTATAAAATAATTCTAAATTAGCTATTTGGTATATCCCTAGGATTTATTAGTCATCTAGTTAGCTAAAGTTAATTTGAAAGTTTCTACGGTTTGTAATATATCGAGAACTTACATGATTTTTAATAATAAATTAGTTAGTAAACACATTCTCAATTGCAAAAAACCATATGAAATGGAATAAGATAAGTATATTTTCACCATAAAAAACTATATATTCTAGATTACTTAGAAAAAAGCTGATAATCTATTTGCACTGTGCATTGTCACTGACCAACTCAAAGAAGCAATAACGTATCTCACTGAGTACAGTTAACAGCACAAGAACTCATCAGTTTACAACATCATTACAGAGACCCAGACTAAATAATGTATTTACTGTAGGAGGAACCACAGGTCTACATCATATGTTTCTCCAAGATCATTCAGCAATAACGTATCGCACAGAGTACAGTTAACAGCACAAGAACTCATCAGTTTACAACATCACTACGGAGACCCAGACTAAATAATGTATTTACTGTAGGAGGAACCACAGGTCTACATCATATGTTTCTCCAAGATCATTCAGCAATAACGTATCTCACTGAGTACAGTTAACAGCACAAGAACTCATCAGTTTACAACATCATTACAGAGACCCAGACTAAATAATGTATTTACTGTAGGAGGAACCACAGGTCTACATCATATGTTTCTCCAAGATCATTCAGAGATGGGATAACATAACCATTATAGTCTCATCACTAGTGGGAACGTAATATTGAGTCAATACGCACGCCCATGTATATACATTTGATATGAACCCGAGGCTTAATTAAATACTTAATTCTGGAAATTATAATCAGTACACAATAAATTTTGTGAAAAAACAATAAAATCGATCACTATCCATTATATATATATATATATATATATATATATATATATATATATATATATATATATATATATATATACTCGTATATAAATAGATACCTCAAAGCTGATTTTATTTGTTTTCTTATTATGTATTATTATCATAAACTGATAGTTACAACTTGATAGTTGTGTTTTTGGTACATATTTTTTATGAAAATTTTATAATGTACCTATAAAATATGGACTTAATTCAACAAAAAATAATTGATCATGTAAACTAAATAACACATGGCACGGTACGTTCTTTTGCAATAATCGACCACTGACAACTGGAGAGGCTGGTGATCCTCGTTGATTTTTTTAAAACTCTCTATAATTTTGGATTCTTTAGGTTTCATTTTAGTTCCTTAGTCAGTATTAAAAATAAAATGTTATTGAATGTCAATGGGAATACCAATTATGAACTATTGAACTGTAAATGAGCATTCAGATTTGTCAAATGTATTTGATTTGTATTTTTACATAGAACAGATACATCGAACTGTATCTAAGGCCACAAGCTTGTAGAGTACGGGGGCTTTACAGACGAAAGATTGAAAAGGCTATCCAAGTGATAGATTACCTCCTTACTCGATCTGTATCGTTCCTGAAGATTTATTTCTCATTTCAAGACTGTTGTTGTGGTCTACACACGTCATCGATGTTCGAATAAGTCGGTTTTAATCAACACCTTGTATAATTATCTAATATGCGATAGTTCTCTCTATTACTGATTAATAGTTTTATCATTAGTTCTTTACTACAGATAAAAATAAACCCATCACTAATGTTTCAAGTTTATGATTTTAAAGTAGAAGTTTAAAAATTACAGGACCGGTAGTCTATATTTTATCAAAACATTTTCACAGATAAAGATACGCAGCATAACCTGTCTAGCAAAGGTACTGAAAATTAGTGTAAATACAATGAAGCCAAAGCCAATAATGAAACTTAAAAACAGATAATTACTTTCCTATTGTATCCTGGTAACCATAACACGTATTTTTATACACTTAGCTGTCTCGTTTTTTTAATATGTCCACACAAAAATTCAGAGAGTGATGAAAATTTCTATTGAAGGAGATTGGTCACTCAAATAGTAGTCGTAATTCTAAAATATATATTTTGAGACTACGCACCTCAAAACGTGAAGGCCAGACTGAATTGGAGAGATTAGTAAGAGAACAACGTACCCTAAGCAATGTTTCTCACTAGAACACTACGTCACTCAGTCTGACATGTGCCAACTCTGTAAAAGCACTGCAATGTAGTTATTACTTATACTGGGTACAAACAATATGGGTAACGCCACTTTTACCAGTAAGCCATTTGTAGCAAAGCGACTGTCCTTACACTGCACATTACATGTTTATGAGATAACGTTTACAGATATAGCGTGTAAGTCACGTATGGGGTACGGCTGCTTAAAAGTTATGTTATACATTTTTCAGGTAATAAAAAAAGTTGTAGTGTTGTCGAATTTGAAGTATTTACAGTATTTTAGTCGTGGTATGTAATATAACACGTACACTTTGTTGGTAATCTGTGTATAAGAATAACATTTAACAGATGATTTTAATTCCAAAACTGTTTTCTATCAGATATATTATACAAACATGATTTTTCGTCAAACGTGAGATAAAAAAAACTCTAGTACTCTCTATGGTAGTCAGTATGATTTATACAAAATTTATGAAATTTTAAGTCTCCACCCGTAAATGGATTAACTTACAAATAATAAAATCCCATCATGGCTTTGTGGTAAAATAATAATTTATAGTGCATATTTACAAATTTTACTTTATGTTTGTAAATACCCTCTCAATATTCTATCAAAATTATCCACGGAATCAATAATATGTCCGTGTTTTTATTTGGTTATCCAAATAAAACAAATTATTTGAAGCAGTACAAACTATGCAGCAGAAACATATGTACAGCCAAATTTATTTAACATTTTTACTATAACGATAATATTGGTATCTTAAGTAGTATTTTTTTCAATCCTGATGTACAAAATCGTACATGTATTAGGCGTCTTACAACTTGTATGTAAGACTTATATAATATACTTCCGCTCTAAAATATTTACGATGCCATACATGCGTTTGTTTTGGTATCCCGATCATTAAAATATTAATATTGGTAAAGTAAGACTAAGGCAGGTACTACTGTAAGAAGTAATCAGCAATTTTTTGCATTTTATTTTTGAAACCATAGCAAATATTGAAAAGGAAATGTGTTTTATAGATGCCGTTTCTATGTAGACATTCGTAAAAAGATTTAAGTGTTAGTATTTAAGATTGTCTTTATATTCCTTTAATTTTCAATGATTTGATATATTTATTCAAATCTTTTTTCAGGTCAAATACTGGCTTGTGTGATCGTATTAATGTGAAGCACGCTTCGTCTCGGGAAATAGACATTTGGATGATAGGATTTACATTGAGGCCATATGTTCGTTCACAGAGTATCAACATACAGCTTTAAACTTGGTATTATTTATAGCATTCTATACCATCAGAGCTTTCAGCAAACACAACAAGTAAATTGGCACGGGAAGAGTATATTATAACATATTGGGAAATCAAAATTACTTCAACTTTGAAACCATAAAGTTTTACGTGGTTTGTACTATTATAGATTTGTAATAGCTTTTTATAAATTTTGTTTTAAAGGGCTTCAAGAAAAAACATTCTTAAAATTCGAAACTATTAAAATGGTTATGCTTTTATAACTAATTTAATGGTTTAATTCATATTATGCTCGTAAATGACGTTTTACTTACATAATCGTCAATATATATATTGAGAGAAAAAAATATTTAAAAAATTAGTACACAAATAATCTTATTTACGTAAAAAATTGTTTTATAGAGTGAGGTCTACTAGATGAGAGTGTAGTAGAGAAGACAGTTTAGGGTGTAGCTCATATACCACGCCACGTACTTAGCCTCATGCAACCAAAGATGTGATGAGTTCCCAAACTGTCCACCTGCCGGAAAACCACAAAGCTTGTCTCAGGGACGTTCTCAGTCTGTAACTTTGGCACTCTGAAAAATTACAAGAGCTGTTCCTAATCAGCTGCTATATAATAAAGAAGCTTGGAGATACTGAATTTTGTAAAAAAGTCAATTCTCTAGGGCCAATAGTAAGGTAATAATATCCATACTAACCAGGTGGTTATATTATGTTATTAATATTATATTTAGTTCATATGATTAATAACTAAGACTACTAAGTACAGCTGACCATATTGATGGTATTACCTACAAGGCATATTATTTGTTGGGTTTTATTGGCAGGTCAACAAGAGGCTTCAGATCACATCATTCCTTGTTTGTATTTTACAGATCAATGAAGCGCTCCTTACTTAAATATGGTGGTGTGATTTGGTCTCCATAGCAACTGGGCCACATAGATAAGTAGAACAGAGTACAGGCTCGCTTTTTGAGAATGCTTGGTGATCACCCGGGTTTCACCTACTTGGAAAACCAATACCACAACTGGAACAGCTTTACTCTCTACAACCTCTCCATCGTTGGCGTGTATATTTTTTGATATGGCATTTCTGTTGATGCTCATTAATGGACTGTTGGATTGCCCTGATCTCCTGGTGTTGATAGATGTTAGTGAACCGAGATCCCATTCAGTCTTCATTAAGATCTTTCTCCCTACATCCTATTCAAATATCTGTGAAGTTGAAAGGCATCAGAAGCTTGGCGGCAAGACGGCTGAGACATTTTTCATAGATAGTTTCTTCTTTCAACGGGAAAGTTATGCAGTTTGTCTCTAGGTAATGAATGATCTGTTTACTCAATTATGTAATGCACTGCACTTATGTTGTTAGTCGTTTACTCTGGTAGTTACACTTTTTGTTATTGTTCTTGCTGCTGTTAATATTTTCTTATATTATTGTTCTGTTATTATATTATAATTAATATTATTTATTATTGTAAACATTTAAAATTCTATAGGGTTTCTTACTTCTATTGTTTGTTACTGTTATTGCAGTCTATTATCGTACTTTGTTATGGCTTGTTACTTAAGTATTTATATAGCTTTATCGTGATTACTGTCTACTATATATTTGTACTGTGATATCTACAGTTTGCCATGCAACTTACAACTATATGACAAAAAAGGTGTGTACAGTATAACTAAATAAATCAATATTTTTATTTAATAAATCTATACTATCACTCTATATTTTTATGTAAAACATGTACAAATTTTTGTTTCTGTTAGCAATTCAAATACAAATTGTGAACTTACAAACGTAACGTGAAAATGAATCAGTTACACACCATAGATTTCTTGAAGCATTTAGATATTATTATGCAGTGTACTTAAATTAATGCATGAACAACTAATAAATATGCCTTCTTCCCATTAGTTATGAATTTTTCATACTTTTTTAATACATAACAATTTAATCTTTTAACAACTAGGAACTTCTTAAGATTTCTTATGTTTTTAGATGTAGGCTGGTGCATAATTACGTTTTATATTGGGAAAACGTAATATACATTCGCAGTCTAAACTTTGTACATATCCAAGAATGGCTTGTGTTGAAAAATTTAACATATTGTGGGCACCGGGCATGTTAATGAAAGTACTACCTTTTAGAGAAAGAAGAACAGTTGACGAACTGGATGTACTGGCAAGCTTCATTCTGATGTAAAATAAGCTAATGCGGGCAGTTCTAGAAAGAAACACAGATTTGGAGTTCGTCCATGTAGAAAGCTACACAAGGCACTCGACCGTGTCATCCAAGAGGATTGCTAGTCGGAATTTTATTTAATTGTATTCTGTGTTTGTATTTGTAATGAAGTGTTTCAAATGATTTAAACGAAGCCATATTGTACCAATACATTTCAATAATATTTCTTAAAAAGTAGTTACACTAAACCAATACAACTTGCTGTTAAAAATCTTTCTAAATAAATAGTTTTTATTTTGGTATTTTGTATCTTTTTTTAAGCAGTGTACAGTAACATAAAACCAAATAAATGACATTGCGCCTTATCCTTATCATGGAACATGTAATACTACTGTAGTAATACTTACTTAGGTTTAATGGGAATACACAGACACGCAAGAACGTAAGAAACGTTTAGATAGTTTTTGTAAGGAAATTAAAGCCACCTGGCAGAGAACATTTTTTCCAGGTTTTCGGTAATGTTGTAACGGCGCGGCGGCCACTATAAGCCGCATTCAGACAGTCTTCTTTGTTGCATCCGAGCGCCGAAGGGAATGCAGAAATGGAGGCCTTCTCCTTTCTCCTATATAGCATCGCTTCTTTTCTTGATATGCTTTCTTCCGGTTTATTCAATTATTTAAGTTAGCACCTCAGTTTTACGTAATACAAATATAGTGTACACTACCTAGTTTAAATTTCAGTTTATAAAACGTTCTTAAACACGAGTGAAGTGTAAATGTTATATTGTGACATTTTTATATTGTGACTCTTCTTTACAAGTAACTATGTAACCTAATATGTAAAGAACTAATTTATAAATTATTTTTAAAAGCTGTTATGAATATAAACATTTTAGTCCTCTGAATTTTCTCGCTCAAGTGGTTTTCTAGAAGTAACTCCCAATGTGTAATAAAAAATCTCGCTCATATAGGAATAACTTGGTTGGTTGCATTTATACGATTTATGTATGGGGAGTAGGAGAATGAGCAAGTTTCAATATTTAAAAAAGTGACGTAAAAGGACATAGGAACTTGACATCGTGGAAATATGCACCTACCTTCATATACTGTGCCATGAATATTTTTATTTTCATTTAATAGAAAGACTGTATAAATAAACATATTTTTCTTTTTATGAAAATACATCATAATCTTCGCAAACAATCTTTTATAATGCATATTTGAAAATTAAACGTAACGACTAATAAATTTTTCTTCGTTTATGTTATAATATATACGTTTTAAGGATTGAACACAATCCTCTTCTTCAGATTTCAGTACATAATGCATAATTTTAAGTAAATACAAAGATTAAACGTCAATGAATATTGCGGTGATGAACTTGCTAAAGTTTTGGTTAGTAAAATAACGAGTTCTACATAAAAAAAAACTCAAACATACACCTCAGGGTTGAAGTAATTGATGCAAGTATGTACCATGTCAATGTATATCATAAGCGCATTGAACAACATAATATATGCATTTACATACCACATCGTAAAAAATTACAAACTGGGTTCAATTATTTATTATATTTTAATGCTTGAAATTATAGGTGTTTTAATGTAAAACGTATTCATTAATATTCATAAGATATGCAGCAAATATCTACATGTTATAAAATGAAATCTCACATTTATGTAGAGTTTTCCAACTTTACAGGCCATCGAATTAGAATGGTTTAATGTATATTTAATAAATGTAAATGTATGTGTATTTAATTACTGTTTATTTTAACTAAATATTAACTAGTTACACTGCAATATTTGACATGCCACACATGTCCGCATCGACACCAGACCGTCGTGGCCGCACCATGCCCGTACCGCCACCGATAGTGTTGAAGTTTGAATTTTGACGGGCACGGTGCGGTCTACGAGCGGCATCATATGTTGGTTACTGTTGCGGTCTTCTTTTTGAAACTATTTAAGTAGTCTAAACGTTCTATTTAATTGCATTATTTAGTATAGCCTACTAATTCTACATCATATGTTTGCGTACAAAATCATATTTATTAATAAAAGTATTACTTTTTTACTTTAGAGTAAACTAGTCATATTTTCTTATTGTGCTATAATTACAACAAATTTGAAAACTATGTTGTACATTAAGTAATTTTAAACAACTAAATTCCAGTTATGTAAAATCTATATAAAGTTTTCATTTATTAAGGAATAACAAGCATGTAATTATTTGCGCAAAATTCTATTCGTCTTTGATGTACTGAAGTTACTTGATAAATTTATTCTGGTATTTTGCATGAGTCATATTTAGAACGTATCTCTGACATTTTTATACTTTATTATTTTCAATATAGTACAGTAAAGTAAAAATAAAAATATTTTATTTCCAATAAGATTTTCAAACAAGAAAAACCCATGATATCCAGTATATATTTTACAAATATTTACTATGTTTTACAAATTATTATAAAAAGGCTTGAGGGCAAAACTTGAAGGCACGCCCCCTGAGTAGGATAATTACAACATGCTGTAAATGTGACAACTAACTGTACCGTCTGAGTGGACTTGTCAATATCACATCCAGCTTTATTACTGCTATATTTATATAATAACAATATTAAATTAGATAGCTAAATAATTGATACACGGTTATGTTCAATTTGGATACAATTGTAAATATGATAAACCAAAAATAAAGTGCTAAGTAATTCTTTAACTGAATTCATATGTTTATCTTTGATACATTACTGGGAAATGTTTGTTATTATACTTATGCATTTCATAAACAATTTTCAATTCAAACACAATGATATAGGATTACATTTTCATATTTTACTGATAGTTAGTATCTCCAGGGATGTTTTTGTTTCTTCGCTTCTCTGCCAACGACCCATGAAAATAATAATTGACCGAAATAAATCCCTCCTAAACCTCCAGATTTCTTACAATAACCTAAAACAAAGTTTTTCCAAAAATTCAATCATGGACTAATCTACGATTAAAAAATATTGTATAATAATATTTAAATCTCAATTTGAAGCGACATATAGCTCTAGAAAAGAGAAAACTCCATTGAATTACTAATATAGTGTAAGTTTTCCAACCACAGGACAAAAATCCAAAACAGTTTTTTCCTGTATACTCGTTGTCATAGTAGAAGCAGTAAGAACAGTCTACCCTTTAATCCTGCTTAAATTTGCTAGGGCATAACGGCCAGATGAGGCAAGTCATACGGCACATGTTCGGAACTGTTGGAGATAGACAGAGAGACACGTTCATTAAACAGTCAATGCGCAGTGGGCCGTGATACGGTACAGTCTGTGGTCTGATATAGTAGAGGCATCAATCACGCCTCTCAATCTCGGTTGACTTGTCCGCTATATTTATGGTAAAATAAAGGAATCAGTCAGCTCCCCAGGTTCCTCGACAACTATATTGGTAGTTTACCAACTAAACGTGAAGTTTCTCTTATGAGTCGTTGTAAGTATTTTATAGCACCTAATTACTATTAAATTAACACACCAGATGTGTACATCAAGATAAAGATGAATAGGTAAAATATTTAGCTTCTTTTAAACAATATCTTAATCGTAAACAGGAACTATTCTGTAAAAAAGATATTAGTTTTCGAAATATATATATATATATCTCATCAACTATAATTAAGGAGGATTTCTTTCATATAATTACAGAATAAAGGTAGTGCAGCTTGTCAACTGCTTTGATACAAATAACGATTTAATACAATAGTTAGTTTTTTAAATCGCATTTTGCAAAAATAGCCTAAAGCAGTAGGTGGGCTTCTTTATTAACTAGTTTGTTCACACGTTCCCACTCGCTTGGTCGCGTACTGCCGTTACAATTTCATGGCTTTGATATAAGGGATGTTGGGTGGAACCCATTACTCCGTGCCAGAAATTTTCTTTCAGAAATAAAGCCACTTTCATGTACAGGTACGGTTTTCCCTTTTACAGTTAGAAAAAAATTACATTTCAGGTGTATATTATCTATACCATATTTAGGTTATTAAAAAAGCAATAATTGAAATATATCTTATAAAATATTACTTGTATGTTACCTTTTATCTAACTATTTTACAGTAATTTCGTAGATATTTGTCATGAATATTTGTAGCTATAAATATAATAGTTCAATTGAATATCTATAAAATACAAATTTTGCCGTTTTTTACTATAAAATTTAAGTAAATATTCTAAGAACAGAATCTATAGTCTACATAAAATATTCCAACTCATTGGAAAGGAATTCTATATAATGCTACAGCGTTGTATAAAATCTTTATTATTCCACCAAATATTTCAGATGTAAAGCAGAATATAAATTTTTACGAATGATCTTAATTATTATTTACTTTAAAAACAAAACTTTTAGATGGATTTCATGTACGTAATCAAACTTGTACACGCACTTTTAAATGTTGAGTTCAACATAGACATGGAACGTTACTGACCATTTAAAGGACAACTATTCTTTTTTGCGGGTATATTGGTGTATAGTAATGTTCGCAAAGACATATTGACACAGAACTTGTACTATGTTCTTTACATAATATACAATTTAATATTTAATTTGACGCATAGATTTTTGGGGAAAACTAAGATAAAATGTGGATATAGTAAACTTATAAACTGAAATTACATAAAATATTACTAATTAGAATAAGTTTGAGTTGAAGGAGTAACCACACAGATGTACTAAATACATTTGTAGTTTCTGACATTTAAATGACAACTCAACAGCGTCAGTGTCAGGTTTAGTCCCTCAGAACAATGAATCACCACCAAGAGACGTTTCCTTTGTTCACACACATACAGCAGGCCGATTTTGTACTAACTATTTCAACAATTTGTATTCCTTGATCTTTTAATTTATACTTCTTACTTGAATAAAATAATAAAATTCTATGCTAATAAAAATAGCAATAAAGTTGTTATTTATAATACATATTTAATATTAGCCTATAATAATAATGTTTTTCCTATTAAAACAAAAAGAATTAATTTGTATCTATGTAAAGAAATTAAATAGCAATCAATGACCTTATCCATCTATATTTAACCTGTATCTCTTGTTATTTTATATAGTTATAAAACCCCTTTACTTATATCCTAGTAAAAATACTGTTTTATTTCTTTGTTTGTTTTAGGTTATGATTTTTCAGTCTAGCTTCTTTTTACACCTAAATTAGTATTAGCAATTACAACAAATATATGTTTTATGATCACAACAAATCTGTAACATAGAACTGAACGAAAAACAATTGTTGTAATCAGTACTATTAATACTTTGTAATGGTTAAAATTTATTTAATAAGAGAGTTGTTAAACTACGTGAAAGATGGACATTTAAAAGACAAGAATTATAGTTAGTAACAATGAATGTAGGTCACGAAAAACATGTTGGTACCATATTTGTATCATAAATTGTTGAAATAAGTTGAAGAGACAGACTTATTTAGTTATAGCTCCCTACTTTAACTTGATACTTTTTTTCTAATAAACTCAAAGTAGGTTATACTTGATAAGCCTAATCGCTTCACTTTAATTAATAAAAATTAAATTTATTATTGTTTCATAAATCTTGCATAACTAACTAAACTCGCCAATACCTTATAGATTATCATCCTATCAAAATCTGGATTTCTTAGTGTTATTGTAAATCGTACAACTCAACAAGTCTAAACATATTTATACCTATTTATGCCTGTATCTTGTAAAGAAATTATCCCTAAATTCACTTTTTTGTGTGTGCAGAACTTTAAAATGCGGTAATAGATTTTAAGGCATGTCAAACGAAGGTTTATCAGTATTTAGAGTCCAAGATAATTTTTCGAACTATGCCTAAAGCTGGTTAACTTTGATTTAATAAACATAACAAACAGCAATACTACTATAACATATACTATTTATGATGATATTTAGGCGGATTTTGCTTAATTGACAAACATCATATGTTTTAAATAAATATGACGTGCATAGTTAAAGGATTGTTGTCCCTCTGTAGAATAATTCATTCAAACTGTTCCGTTTGTGGACAAACACTGATACGCTGTAACAAAGAGAGAGTTCCAAAGCTAAACGCTCTTGTTAGGTAAAACATAACCTTTCACTCCACCTGTAATTTTAGGGAAGCTGAACTCTAATTCAATTATAACGTGACAGTGTATTTGTTATCAAGCCTCTGTGTTTCATATTATTCTCATGATTCGATTTAGAGATCGTAAAGTAAAAACGTGTATGAAATTATATATATATATATATATATTTAGAATAGATTACTCATACAGTTAATATAATAAACTTGTTATATGTTTTGTATTTTATATGTTTATCTAACTTTTACCAAGCATATTGAAATTAATTTTAAATTATGTAACGTTTATGAGACGAAGGAAAATATATTGCATACGATTTTGAAATATTTTTAGTAGTAAATGATTTTAAGCACGTTCAACTATTAAACTATAAAACATAGTCAAAATAGATCCAAAAATTCTAAAGAAAATCTCGTGCCAGATTAGTTATTGCATTCTTGTAATAATAACTCCCTTCCCATAAAGAGCATAAAGATAGATGAGGCTAATCTCATAAATTCTGTAAGTGATGATCGTGTTATATATGAATATAATTAAGGAAAACTGATTAAACCAAGAAAACAAAATATTTAACACTTTTACGATTTGGAATATTTATTTGAACAAATGTAAAACACTAAATTCAATTAAAAGCTGCATTGGATTATAATAGTTAACGTAGAAACCATTCTTCTTCATTTAAGAAGAACGTTAAATAAAATTGCACACAAAATCGTTTACTCGTCTTACAAACCCTTTTTTTAAGTTTAAATTTTAAGGAAGGAATCTAGAAACTCCTACGATCCACATAGCCTTGGTTGGGCTCTAATAAGCGTAATGAGTGCATTTTAGCCTCCTTAAATACTCCAATGTGTAGTATGTTATAATTGAGAAACTTATTTTTGTAGAATCTTACGTACCTATTACGTTACTGTCAACGTACTAACTATTATTAAGATTCTTAAGCAACAAAGTTTATTATAATAGTTTTAGTTTTATTATTACAATACCAATTACACGGTAAGGTGATTTTAACCAATGATGTCATCAAGGGAAGTTACTAGAACACTAGATACAGGGAAAACTATCCAGGGTGAGTACAGGAATAGTGTTATAGAAATGGTCAAGTGGGAGATGTATTATATAAAGTTGTAAAGTTGATCAAGTTGAGGAACAACTTCTGCAGGAGCTCGCTCGAGTCCAAACATAAAAAGACGGACCAAACAAAAGACTCAGCAGCATCACTCAGAAGAATGCATACTATGTATATATCCTTTAATTTAAACGTGATGTCAGTTGTTTTGTTTAGTACGTGCTTGCTTACTTTCCTAGTTCTTAAAAGATAACATTAAATAAATTCAAATGCAGTTTAATTTCATTAAATATTTTATATTATCGTCAAATAGATAATGATATATATATATTATATATATATATATATATATATATATATATATATATACAGAGGATTAATTATATATATGTGTATATTCCATTACAGGTTTCTTTAGAATCGATACGTAAAGTTTTATTGTTTGGGATATAACATGGGAGTATTAAAAGGATTAAAACAATTAGGAAAAAAGTCTCTATCGAATTAAAGAAAATCTAGATTGTGTGTTTATAAAGTGAAAATTGGCTTTCGGCTCCTTGAATATTGGATTTTAGGTTTCAATTCTTTCAAAATTTGATTTGGCAATGGGTAATATAATAAAATTATCTGGTCTCATGAAAAGATTTCAAATTAATACAATTTTTTCATCCAGACAGAAGGGTGAGGCGAAACTCACATTCTTATAAGTTTTAATATAAACTGAAAAGTGAACACAACGAAAACAAGAAGACCAATTTCTGATCACTCTATTTAAATTAGTAGGTACCATAAAAAAATGTCAACTCAAGACTTAAATGAAGGCAATATTGGATTATAATATACATCTTAAAACCATTACTTTTCTCTTAAGAGAGTATTAAAACGTTTAAATATAACGTAACACAATAGGGTGCCTTTTACTTGGCAGTACAAACTATATGTACTATGAAATGTATAAAATATAAAACTATAGAAAATATATAGACAGCTTTGAATCTTTCAATACATTATACTGCAATACAATATTAACATAAAATGCAAAACCTATTCATTCAGTAGGCACCACATCTTCTCAAGGATTCATAAGTTAATTTCAATAAAACATGACGTCAATTTCAGATATCAGAACACTTAATACGGAGTAACAGTTATAATGCAATGTTCAAATCATTATATTAGACTATGTAAATACTGCTGTGGAAGTAAACATATAATTTAAAAACGATTAAATTGCTTAGATATTGTGTTTCGCGACATCATAAAGCAAATGTGAGAAAGCTATATCCAAGGCGATTACGGCAGTAGTGTCAAATAAATGGTAAAATATATGCTATTTTATATCAGGTGTCAAGTTTTCCTAATAAATAGTGTTAATAAAGTGGAAAACATGTAAGCAAGTAATAAGTTCAGATGAATATCTGCAGTGTCCTAATAATCTAATGCCTACTAAATTTAACTTACTTCAGGAAGTATTAGTATGCTTGCATCTTTGTGCGGCATTTGTGTATTAGAGAATGAATGAAGTATAGCGCATTCGTAGAGGAACATCTGCAGTTTAATTATACAACACGGGGTGAGTCTGCATATAAAAGAAGAGGCTCAATAAAAGACAAAAATCAGCACGAGACCGTATCGTCAGCAGCGCTCAGCATGTCTTCTAACCGTAACGTGAATTATGTGTGTCAGGTAGGAATATCTTGGAAGAACCTCATTAGGTACACTTAAAAAAAATTATAATATGTGTTTTTATCCTACACTGTGTAAAATATATAATACATATATTTATTGAATAGTACATTGCGTGAGTGATTAGGTATTTTTGTATCTTTTTCAAAGACAATTCCTTTTATTTTATGTTTTAGATCAAATTATTATTACACGTTTATGAGATAAAATATGTTAATACTTTCTTTCCCTTATAGCGCAGTTTAATTAGTTTATTTTCATGATGATACAGGTACGTGTAAGAAAAGGCAATGAGGCCCTGACTTTATGTGATAAAGTAGAGTATTCAATGAAATTAGTTTCATTTTGTATTTTACAGTTTTGTGAAGTATTCTGTAGTATATGTAGTTCAATTTATGATCTAAAGGTACCCGTGGCTTTTTATTAATTACATGTGTAAAAACATACGCGAAAACTAAATGTACGAAACCTGGATTAATATCCTATTAATTAAAAGAGGTTCTTGTTGTACTATGATCACTTCATACCAATCCATATAATTATTTTCGGACCTGTTTCGGGTGTTCAGTTTTACATTCGATATAGCTTTGTTTAAATATGTGATAGAAGAATATGTATGTCTATATCGTGCATAGGTGTGTGTTTATGTACCAAAAGTTTATTGGAATTTCACTTCGGCTATCTAATGTTAACAAAAAATTAGAGTCAGATTGGCTGCGAGTTTTACGATCTTTTCCGGACGTGAACGGCTTCACACGTCCAACTCTATGTGTGTCTGTAGTTTCCAATCATTTTATTTCAGTTTATAAAACTTTGACTGGATTATTCGTTTTTTTTCACATAGTAGTACGGTAACTCAGCCAACTTTAATCAGTATTTACTATTAAAAAGGCAATTGATACACATAAGATTTACTACAATTGTACTATATAATACAAATAATAAAGTGTATGATAAATACTATATGTTTTATTCAGTACTAAATCCAACCAGCTGGTTTACCTAATACTATGTAAAAATTGAACGTTTTACTGCATTCTGTTTTGGAAATTCCACTTACTCACTTTCAATTAACTATAATTTGGAAAGTGGCTCCAGACTTAAAATCTCAAAGTATTATAAATCATAAAAATAATATTCGTTTTTAGTTACATCATTAGGGCACTTATAAATAATAAATCCATTATTACAATTGTTATAATTGTGGTTTACTACCATAAAATCTAAATTTAGGCAGCTTCACCCAAATAATATTAGTTTTTTGATTGGGAACTTGTTTTTTGAAACAAAATATACTTTAAAAGACTTATCTGCAATATAACTACAGGTATTTTATACCTATAATTTGAGGTTTTACCTGTAGCTGTCACTCTTGGCAGCTTTCTCCTGCTTCTTCACCTTTTAAGCAAAGACCGCCTGTGAAAATGAACAAAGCTCCAGGTCAGTTTAAGAAAATGGCAGGAGTGGGTTTAAAGACTCACGGCTCAGTTGTATGAGGCATTTTCTATCCTCAAACCAAAAGCTAACATTACACACTTAACTCTTACACTATTTTAACACAGTGAGACAAGGGAAGGTGTATGTATACATATATACATTCTATCTATATTAGTTTTTTGGTTCTGGGGACGTTGATCAGAGAAAATCAAACAAAACTCCCGAAGTGTTGCGTATCAACTCCAAACACAGAATTAACAAAAACTTTAGAGATTGGATCTCTTGTTTACCGCATACGGAAACATCGCCTAAATGCTAAGACTCATTATTATTTATTATAAAAATTATACAGAAGAATCGTCCCTGAATCAAAAATACTGAATCAAAAAAATGTGCGTTTATGTCTACGGTTTATTAACCAGGAATGCAAGTTATTGATAATACAATTATTTAGAAGATTATATAGCATGTAAAACGCCAACAATGCGTTGTACTTATATTTTCAGATCGGTATCCCTCTGAGGAACTGAACCAGTCCCATATTTTAAACGTTGTTACAATATGTGTGTACCGTTTGAAAAGTTAACGTAATTGTGGCACGTAGTGTTTTTTGTGTTTTACTGCAATTACCGTCGGAAATTAGGCTGTCAAGAGACAATATGCAAATGAAACTATTGTTAGTTGTTCGCTACCGTGATTTTGGTTCTTTGCGACCGCAGCGAGGAGCTGACAGGGGTTGGAGGCTGTCAGATATTTACTGATTTGGTCGAGGTTCTTGTGGGTTTGCTGCCCTATTAAAACTTGCTCTGTGTGCAAGGAGTGTCCAGGAGGAAGTCTGAGTATTGAACTTGTCCATCGGAAGGCTGCGTTTATTACCATGTTATGACTGTTAAATTGATTTACCCAGTAAGTAATTGCTGAATAAAATTCTAAATTTGTGTATTGCATTTAACTTTTGAATATTTGTAGATGTCACATTATTTGATGTAAATTAGTTCAAATCTTTGTAGTTTGCCATCTTATAAAATCTGCTCAAAATCGGGGTGAGCAACAAAAGGCTGATAACAGTAAACTGTGACATGGCATGACATTTGTTTTTTGCTTGCACATCGTGCTCGCGTATACGTTGACGGACTACTTTGAGAAAAGTACACTTTGGAAGTTTTAAAAAATTTAAAAATTTGTGAAAATCTTGTAATGTTTTATGACTGATCAAAAAATCAGATCCCTTTCAAGTTATAAAATTATTGTTGCTCCAGGCTAGTGCAAGGATACATATAAAGTGTTCGTGCTCGCTTATACGCTGGCGGATTTAGTCGAAAAAGGTACCGTCGAAATTTTTATGTAACGTAATAAATTTTGAAATCTTGTGCATATTTTATAACAATACTTGTTTGTTGGTAAATTGATCTACAACATTTTAAATAAGTGTCATTTTTTAATATTACAGTAAATCACATTTTTTCAAATTTATTTCTTTAACACTTATGTGCGAAGTTTGATAGCTGTAGCTTTATTAGTTCTATAAATATTATTTTTTCTATAAAAATTACAAAATTGCGGATAGCGAATAACGATACATTTTTCAAAAGTGTACATGACATATTTTGTCTTAAATTATGTGCACTACCACACAAAGAAAATAGTGATACACTTTTGTGAACTCCCTTTACAAATGAGCGCAACGAACTGCCACATATGGTGTGAGGTAGTGGAGCACAACAGACCGTCACATATTATGTGAAGTAGATAAGGACAACGGTCTGCCACATATTATGGTGACTGATAGATGAGTAGAACAGACTGCCACATACGGTGACAGGTAGTGGAGTAGAACGGACTGACACATAGTGAAAGGAAAGACACACAATGATCTGCTAAAACTATATGATGTGACGTTAGGGAGGAAAACAGAATGTTACATGTGATTACAGGTAGGAGGATTCTTATTTAAAGTGAGAGAAAAGTGCAACTATTTTACAAATAAAAAAAAACTAAGCCACTGATTCTAGTAGTGTATCAAACTGAATGTAGACTCTGTTGTTGAAAGTAGTAATTCTATTTTGTGGACCAAGAATTCTATAATTATTATTAACCACCCAAGAAAATCTTTAAGCTGTATTTTTGGGGTTGGAGTTGTTTTTTTTTATTTGTTCTAATTTGAAGAGCCACTATTGTAACTAATTTTAAGAGTCTCTTAACACAGATAACTGGAAGAATATTTTTCATTTATATTTCCTTACGTAATAAACAGTGGAAACAGTACATAAAACTTATTTTACAGGTTAAAAATAATCCTTTTAATTTTTTATTAAAACACTAATCTGTGGCATTTTATTTTGTACTACTTTACACGTTGTATAATAAAATGTGCATATAAGCTTTACGTAAATGTTTTAATAAATAAGATGCGTATTTGTGTTATGATATAATTCTATTATCTCATTTTATATGTCTTTGTATCAACTATTTAGTGTAATGTTGACCTCATATCCTTACAAGCCTGAATCGTGGCAAATATGGTTGAATCGCTTGTACCTTAGATCGCTTAAGCACTTCTGGTGTAAATCAGAAGCGGTGCAGAAAATCTATTGGAAAGATACCCGGTTTAAGCGTGTTTTTTATAGAGTACCAAACAATTCATACACAGAGTAAGACAGGTAAAATGATTGGCAGAAGACATAGATGAAGCTACGCTGCATGATGGAGATATGACGTAGCAGTGAGAGACGTTGTAAATGACAAACGTCTAAGTGTTTAGGAGAGTAGAGGCCAACAATAACATTATGGCCATCTGAGTTACGTCCTACAGTTCGAGGCGATGTGAGGCCACCGTTCTCACGGCAGGTATTAATTGTAGTGAGGAAGGTAAAAACATTGAATTTGTATTTTAATTATCTTTAAATTTTTACAGTATAATTGATATTATTTTTGAACATCAGCAGTTTAGGTAAACTCTTAATGTGTATATGACATATTTTATTTACACTGGCAGGAATTAAACTGGGCTTGTCAACCAACCCTCTTAGTAAGGCTGACATTTAGTAGAAAACTTTGTACCTAATTCTATATTGCCAAAGCAATACCTTAATGAACTTTTATGACTCGTTTCCTAACTTTTTGTCTTTAAATTTATTTGGAAATTTGACTAGTCATTAACAATATTGCAGGAATGGAACTTATGCATTCATTCTATTACAGTACGACTTAAAGTTACCTAACAGGTTTTAGTGGTTAACTTTGCATACGCATTGGTATGCAAAGTATGTTAGTAAAATATGTTAGTTTAGTGATTATCATCGAATACACACATGCTATTTACATATCTTATTTACTTACTGAACAGTGGTTCAACAATTATATAATAAATTGTTACTACTTAATATTTAACGTTTTGATTATTCGTTTTGTAGATGGTAAATAATATATAAACTATCGTCCTAGCAATAACGAAACTTACTTAGAGTAGGATCTGTAAAGATTGGTATTATTTATGTACACACACACACGAGGTGTCCCAAAAGTCCCACCCCCTTCTAACTTTTGAACGGAATTAATCAAACTAATATCCTTTGGGGGGTAGATATACAGGGTGTCCAGCAACCATTCGAACAAACTTTGCCACATTGTTCAGCAGGCCAAAACTAACAAATAACGCAATGTAACAGGTGCCCTATTTCACTTCGTTTAGCGTCTGTCTGTCTGTATTTGTTTTTTTTGGGAAAAAATTACTACTCAAAAACCACTTAAGATACAGAATTCAAACTTAACAGTTATGTTAACCTAGTGTTGGTCCTTTTCAGTGAAAAAATAAAACAAATATCTCATTGCATTTCAAAATGGCGGCCGTTCAAAATTTTCAAATTGTATTAGCTTTGAAACGGCTACTTTAACAACACATTCACCTGAATAACCTTTTTTTATCATATTTTATTACCAATTCAACAATTTTTGTTTCAAAAAGATTGAATAACAAATAACTGAGTTACAGCACCAAACGTAAAAACAGGTTAAATCCATGCATTGCAAGTACATACAACAATGTAGTGGATTTTTACGAATAAACTTTTTAAGGTTCTTTATTAAAATACTGAACAATTATTATAACCTAAAAAAATATTACTGTCATTTTTTTCCATTTACAGTAATCAATGTGTTACACACACAAATAAAAAAATAACAAACTATTCACAATGCTCTTAAAAAACAATAGCATAATATTACTGCGAACCATTGCTACTACCAGCCAGAAATACATAAGAGTCTTAAACACTATTTCCTGTATCAACTTGAACATCACTTGCCGTTACAACTTAAACATCATTTCCTATAACAATAACATAATGCGTATTTCGTTATATAATCGTATCTCTAATATGTTTGAGTTTTACTAATTAGAACAATGATATATAGTCACTAAAGCTCAGTCAACCCCATGGAGTGGGATTCTTCATCACCAAACTCGGTGTTACTTCTGTAGAAATTAAGCTGCGTGCAGAATTGCAAGTCTGAGAGTTATGAGAGTTAGTACAACGTTTGCAAAATTTATAAGGTTATTTGTTGTTCTAATTTTCAAAATAATCAGACAAAACTTGTTCTCCCTTATGCTATCTTTATTGAGCTCAATTAAAGTGTCTCTTAACACCTCAAATGAATTGTTACGAGACTCAAAGTTGAGTCTATGAATAATGTTATACAACTTTCATAAGAATAAAACTAGGATAAAATCTGTAAGTATTTGAAAATTTACCTATTTACTTGACAGAAACAACACATATATTAAAAAAAGACATTTAATATAATGAAAAGTATTAGGATATAAGTAACTTTTTGTGAAATTTCGTGTATCTAAAAAAACTAATGAAGGTAAAAGTATTGAAAAAAATACAAATTTCCATAGTTAAGAGAGTACCTACAGAGGTAACTCGCATTTATGCTTTACGCAAGCCACAAAGACTCTTTCTTGAAAACAGTATAGACAGAAAGAAATAGAATTTGTATTCCTCTTGAAGTGATAGGCTTCCCTAACGCTCAGCCAGTAACGAGGCCAGGTGAAGATAGTATCTACAAATGTCACAGAACACAAACACAAAACTAACTCAAAAACAAGTAATAATAACACAAACACTTCTTAGGACATAGTGAGAGAGCATTGTTCCACATGTCCAGACATGTTGCCCGCAAGGAGTATCGTCTATAGTAGTCACGTTGGTGTTCGTTGATGGCAAAGTTTTCGTGTCAAAGGAAGGAAACATGGATATGCTACTAGATAGTTAGGAGGTAATATTCATAAAATTGATAAAAAACATTTTAAAACATTTGACACAAAGACTGTTTGTTTCACTGGTACATAAGTATAGAAAATGTTACATTTAAGATCCATAAAAATTATTCTATGGTAAAAAAAGAATTATTGAAAAAAAACCCATGCTGAGAAATGCAAAGAATAAAATGTTGTTCTTACTACTATATGTCATGTATATTTTAAATATTTTTGTCTTACAATGGATTTTTTAAGTTTAACGATGATGCTTTAACAAGTTTTATATTCCTACTAACTTTTATGTTTCTGACTTAAAAGTACTTAACGTATGTAAGGTTTGTAATGTTAGTATAGATTAAGGTAGTGAAATATTATAATATATTATGAGCAAGGGTTGCTATGAGAGGATTTAAACAATAGGTTCGATTGGCAATACAACACCCTCAAATGAACCATCACATATTTTATTTGTAATAGCATCTCATTAGAGCATTATAAGAGCATCTCACAACATTGATAAAAATTTTTATTACAATGGATAACGTCAACCGACATATTGAGCACAAATTTTAATACCTTAATACTTTGAACACATGTTTAGTATTAAATTATTCATTACAAGTTATGTTTAATTTAATTCACTATAACATTTACTAGTAATTTCTTTTGTTGCAATAAATGTGATCATGGATTAACGTGAGAAAACTTTCATTTAAAATATCTAAATAATTACATAAATTTACATGATTAAAACACATGAGTAATTTTTCGACATTTAAATAAAATATATGAAATAAGAAAATATGAATTTCAATATTAAACTATTCATTTGAATTCTAAACATTATAATCTTTTCTTTTAATTTCTTTAGGTACAGGTAACTTGGAATTGTAAATGATTAATGAACCCTAATATATATCATACTACGTTCCTAAAATTAATTACACGATTATCTTAACTTAATTTTTTTACACTTGACACTTATTACTCCTAAAGATTTTCTCCCGCACACGAACACAAGCACTGGCACTCCTGAACGTCGCTTTTCGGATCCCGTCCTCGACTTCCACCTCTCCCTCGTTGTGGAGGTGTTTGATGTTGTTGCCCCCGCCAACTCATGGCCACGCCTCTGCCAAATCTCTCCATCATAATTGGTGAGTACCAATTTTTTATATCAGCATGGGTGTCCCTTACATCGTCGCACGGTTTTTATAAATAAGCATTTCCGCTGCTTAAACAAGCATTTCCTGTTTGTTCATCATCAGTTTCTGGGCGGATGTGCGTATCCACTTACATCCGGAGGATGTTTGTCTCGAATTGTAATACAAGACTTCCTTTCCAGCAACTATCTGTAGATTGATTCTATGAATTTTATTATACTAATAATTACGTATGTCTCACAATTACTTTCCTTGTGATATGGTATTAAATAATATAAAGACTTTAAACAGGATCCTGAATCACTTATAACATAGAATAGAGTAAACTACTAAGTAGATCACTACTGTATCAATGCAATATTGAAAAACCAACTATTTGAGATTATCTTTTGCTGTAAGAGTAGAACAATGCAGGAGTTTTCCGCGTAAACACACGTCTCACTTAAAAGGCATCGCTGAGGTTCTATACGAAATTTCAATTTTATAGCTCATTTATCTAGCTCAACTGTTTACTATGTCTCTTGTTAAATTCCATATAATTGCACTCAGTGTGATAAAAAATGTATTCAAACTGGAATTTTTCTTTGGCGTTAGTTATTCATAATACCGATTTTAAAAAGTTTGCGAATGCTCTAAACATTTCCATGAACTCATGCACCAACGGCGATATTTCTTATTTCTTATACAGGAATGTTCATGTAAAATTTCAACTATACAGCTAAATTTTATCGTGAGATACCCTGCGCACGGATAGGAAAAAGTCAGAAATTAAAACTTTCCAGCTCTCTTTGGTTAACACTCAGCCAATAAAGAATTTAAATGTGAATAAACGTCATTCAATAAAACAAATTTCTCGAATTTAGATATTTCCAAAAGTTAAAGATTGAAAAAATATTAGACCGATAAAAATACATGTACACGTTAGTGAGAATGTACGAGGACGTATTGCTTTGAAACAAAATTTCACCTTCACCGGATAGGTATGGTCAAAGTTTGTCCAGCAGTATTTTATCCAACTTCTATCAAAGCTGTATGGTCCAGTTTCAGTCAGAGTACCCATTGGAATCATATCAAACATTCGCTTTTTAAGTGTAGCGCTATTCATTATTCTGTTTCCTCTATTACTAAACTGCATGATTAAATCTTATTATGCTTTAAACTATGTTCATTACAAAATCTATTACGAATAAATGGGTTGTACATACAACAACTGAACATTACTATTAAACACTGTTCACCAAGAACAAGAGGTCAATGTCGGGATGCAGAAAATCGAAATAACACTTGAAAAACATTATTACCAGATTATACTAACAGTACACGTGCTGGAACATATTATAAATGTGTCCTCAAAAAATTTTTGATACAAGCAAGAGAGAGTACGCCTATAAACGCTCTTATAGTTTTTCTTTTTTTTATTTTCTTCGAATCCGAAATGTAACTTGTATAGATAAAAATATACACAAATATTCAAAGGTGTACTATTCTTACTTACTATGACATATTACATATATCAATCTAAGGGATACATGGTTTTAAATTAAATGTCAGAGTGTACACTTCTATAAGTGTATGGTACTCGAGTAGCATCCTTTAAGTAGTTTACATTTCCAGCTTACATGACGTATTTAATTACGTCATCTTACTATGTGTCTTGATAGACTATAATTTTAAATTAGATAAATTAATGGAGTAGCGCATACTAAAATAGTTGGGTGGCGGCTTGTGCATTTTAACCAACATCACGTGCCAAATACTTCTGCCAGTTTTACGCGTTTGTAAAATTATTGATCCATCTCACGTTCTAGTAAATTCAACAGTTATCATCACACTTACCATAAACAAGCATAAGCCCATTTGATAGCATAACTCTGACTTGCAGACAACATGTTAATCAAGCAGGCTGTGATGGACCGTGGACACGTCTTTGTGGAAACAGCTGGTGGGTCAGCAGCGATATGTCAACACCATATCAGCATTTGGGTATTTCCGATTATCCAATCACATATCAAAACAATTTTATTCTACAAAATTTTTAGAATTATTCTTCGCTCCAATGGATTTATAGCCCTTTTTCGCTATGTTAATGTTTGACTACATATTGTGTATGTGTTGTTTTATAAATGAATGATCTTAATGGTATTGAGTCTTAACAATTGCAATAAAATTCTAACAAGTTTAAAAATAATTTCAAGGTAGTAGTGTATTCTAAATAAAGTATTCAATGTATGTACTTCTGCAAAAGAAATAATAAAAAAAAACACAAACCTAAAAAGAGGTTATGGTATTTTTTGTTTTATTTTTTATAAAATGAAATACATGTAAATACTTAAACATTGTATGTTTTTAGTTTTATAAATTTATATATATAAAATTCTCTAGTATGGCGAAATAAGTAAACTGGCTTGACGACCATATGACCAATACATTATTTTTATGTTGCGGAAAATAAGAATAGACGATGTTTTATATAACGTCATGGCGATAATAAAAAGAAAACGAATTATGTTGAACAGCTTAAACAAATATATAATTCCTGAAGTATTTGTTATGAAACGATACCATTATTTCAGATATTTGCCCTCGTTACATGTTACAAAATGCATGACACAACGTTTCAAGGATTTACGTAAATCCATCCAGTTTACAGTATAAAACAGTAAATCTAGACGAACAGATCACTAAATGTAAATATTTTAGAAATTACAAAAAAGGATTATTGGAACAGGCTAAAATTGCTCATCACTGCTGTTCTGAAAATCATCACATGAAATGGGATCAAGTCAACATAATGTACAGAAAAAAGAATTTCTTTAATGCAAACTTATTGAAGCTCCTATACATAGAAATAGTAGGCCAACTTTTAATTCAACCTTCAGTTGAGATTAGGCGGCTTTGGGTACCAATACTAAAAAAAGTAATTAGGAAGGTAAACATATTTTAATAACCAAGCGTGCTGGTGTGACGTTTGATTGTGCTCTTGACTTCAGACGCTCGAGACTTGTGCTCGCGACTTGTATCCTGTGCAGTAACAACGCCTGGACTGGACACCAAGCAGCTTTCGGGTGCGTTTGCCCTCTTTTCTTTCCCATTTTTTTCTTTTTGTTCTTATTTCTGTATATATTAGTACCCTCTACCTACCAGTCGAATGGGATAAATTCCAATACCCGAAACGTTGTGTTATTCTTTTTGTAACAAATAACGATAGCAAATTTCTAAAACAATGTTGGTTACGAATGCCTGGTTAAAAGAATGTAATTAAAATTTAATCACCAAATTAAACCGCAGCACAGTAAGTACTTTTTACGTGAAAACTTTTTCGAAATTTTCACTAAATGTATTGAGTTAGCTCTTGAGACGGAAGTGGCAAGAAATATACATACAAGCATATAAACTATGTTCATATTTCATTTTTCTACTATTATACTCACATAAAATTTACCTATTAATAATTAATTAATTAATAATAATAAATAATAAAAATTAATAATAAAAATTAAATTTTTTATTAATTTGGAAGTAAATTTAATAAAACACATTGCATACACATATGTGCACCAAGTAGCTTTCGGGTGCGTTTGCCCTCTTTTCTTTCCCATTTTTTTCTTTTTGTTCTTATTTCTGTATATATTAGTACCCTCTACCCTACCAGTCGAATGGGATAAATTCCAATACACGAAACGTTGTGTTATTCTTTTTGTAACAAATAACGATAGCAAATTTCTAAAACAATGTTGGTTACGAATGCCTGGTTAAAAGAATGTAATTAAAATTTAATCACCAAATTAAACCGCAGCACAGTAAGTACTTTTTACGTGAAAACCTTTTTCGAAATTTTCACTAAATGTATTGAGTTAGCTCTTGAGACGGAAGTGGCAAGAAATATACATACATGCATATAAACTATGTTCATATTTCATTTTTCTACTATTATACTCACATAAAATTTACCTATTAATAATTAATTAATTAATAATAATAAATAATAAAAATTAATAATAAAAATTAAATTTTTTATTAATTTGGAAGTAAATTTAATAAAACACATTGCATACACATATGTGTTTATTATTAGCAATTAATAATATATACGTGAAACTGTTTGTTTCAAAAATTGTACAAGGCCTGGAATGTCTTGGGTTGACAAAATATTTTAATTCTTATAATAGATAGTCTGGATTATAAATTCATTTATTTAAATACATATTGCTTACAGGTATTAATTACAGCACGTATACACCAGTTACAGTATCTGGAAATTCACTTTCTTAATGAGTAAAATATAAAATTGCATTACTAAATAACACTTGGTATACGCAACTAATATACATGTGTTATTTACGTTATTAAGAGTTTTATAATATGAGACGAAACTTAAATAACTTATTTACACTATTACAAAAATTTGTATTTCAACATGAAATCCATCATTTTTGAAATGCCTATTTGGAAACGGTTTAAATCAGCCTCAAAGAAATTTAAAATAAATTGTAAAATAATATAAAATTATTACTACTTATAAAAGATTACAAAGTAAGCAGTAGTCAATATAAAAATGTATACATAGTTTTGCTTTGTAAAAGCCTTTGACTCAAAAACTTCGTATAGTAAAAATCTTATGGTATGAGATTTAGAGATGAAAAGAAGAACGATAAATAAAAAAAGATTAATCTTGCTAGATACAAAAAATCTGTAAATGCATGATTTAACTTTAAAACACAGACCAAGGAAATTATTAAATTCATGAAATACGCATTAAATTTTATTAAAATTCCGAAATGCATTACAACAATCATGAGAAATGTATAAACTAACCCCTACACAATGCATTGGAAGAAAACTGGTAGAGGCATGCAACAAATGATTTAAAATAGCAGTTTAAAAAAAAGTATAAATAAAGACATTCGGAATAGATTTTGGGGAGAAGGAATAATAAAAATAATAATATAATTATATAATAACTATATAACATAATTATATTTTCTAACTCCATAGTTTAAGCACTATAAGTCACTCACAGAAAAAAGTCAAAAGGTTTATGTACTTAGATAATAAATATATTTTGTAGGGTTAGCAGGCATTTACTACGTAAAAATATCACGAATGATTCATAAACTCGGTTTAAATAAGGAGTACAAAATTTTAAGGATTCATGAGACCAATACATTAAGCTTATGCTAATATATTGTTTTTATAGCTTCGGTAATTATCCTTTTTATATTGATATTGCATAAAAGGTCTAAAGGTCTTAACTTTGTTAGGTTTTTAAAACAATTGGTTGAGCATCCAGTTCATCGTAACGTGCAGTAAGTCTAAAACTTGTAGCGCTATAAAACATCTGCTTAGGGTGTACTCAAGCCTACTCTTTGTTTACGAGATTATAAATGTCAATAAATTGAAAATAATAGTAAAATTGTCTTACCGTCATAAAAAAATGTTTAAAATAAACAGTTGATTAAATGTAACAGGTTATTTTAATTAATATTTTTTGTATTGCACCTTTAGAGACCAAGATGGAGGCTTTCGCAAATTGAAAGACTAGTAGTGTGTATCTGCTAGGGATTTTTAAATATGAATAGGCCTTTGTATTAAACCTATGACTGTCCATGTAAAACTTTTGATTTAGTAACTAAGACACGAACACGCAGGCAGACACCGTTACATTCGTACACAGTATTGTAGATGCATTTATCTCTACTGTTTTTTACAGAACCCATTAATATCTTAGTATGGATTAGTGAAGAGAAATACTAATATTTTATTCTGTTCTGATAATCTTTACGAGAAATATTTAGATTAACTATTAGGTTTTCTTCTACAATGATACGTTTAAATCATCAATATGTAAATATATAAACTATTAACTTCTGATAATCGTACTCATATAAATATACTAAAGATAACTGTACGCTCTTTTCTATATTTATTGATATTTAGTCCATATCAGTCCTTCAAGTTTTTAACGTCTATGTATACTCCTCAGGCAAGTTATTTATTTGAAGGCCCTTATAATTCCAATAAACAATAAAGCAGAGTAAACATGTTTCTTGACCCAAAATTTCAAGCGGCATATTCGAGGGAACTTGATTTCATTGTATTATCAGTGCAACGATGGTTTCTATTCTAGGTAGTTCTATAAAAAACTCAAGTATAATGGCTTGCTTTCCAGTAGTGTCTTCTCATGGAGTCTTTAAAAATTTGAAGAACCGACAAATCAAAAGTACCAACTAAGATTATTTCTTCTTCTTATAAGTTGACATGATATAGATATAGCCGGCTAAACTCCTTGTGGGATCTCAACTGGAGGAGGCCCTTAACCCAAATCTTATCAGTCCTGAATATCATATCACTCCTTTAAGCTAGCGCAAAGGTACTTTTAGGACAAAAAGCAAAGTGAGGTTACTCAGTTTGTTGTCCTCAGTGAAGGACTAAGCCCGTAGGCTCGTATGCTATTTAGATAGCTCTAATCCATCGGATTACACTTTTGTAATGGCTGGAATAAGTTCAGGTATAGATATACCACACGTGAGTGATAATAATTTACTTTGCAATGAGGATAATAACCTTAGTGTAAAATGTACTCAGAAACATACTAATACAATGGTTAAATCTAGTCATGTTTTATTAGAGTAGGTTGTTATAAAATGACTGAGGGGGGATTGTTAATGCCACTAATCAATATAAAGTTTACTATAAGGCATGTTTTATTCCAGTTAGATTATATAGAAGGTTGTCCATGTGATGAGTCCTACAGGCACAACATGATGCCAACCAACTACTATTATATGTCATGGGAGTACAAGTGAAAATTACATATTTTATGAAATTAAAATTACTGAAGGGTATTTTCATTACGACGACTTTATCCAGTATATTCCCTTTAATATTTTCCTGTTAGTAAATTAAATTTGAAAGTTTACACCAGTATTATATCGAGAGCAAGTTCTCAGCCCTCACACAACTTTGAGTACATCATCATAAACTTAGTGATGACTACATCTTCTCTGACCGACTTAATTTATTAACTCCTCTGTCAGATGTCTTTTAATTATTTTTGGTCACTATGATAATATAAAGAGTAAACTGCTGAGTTTGTATAAATATATAAACGAAATACAAGACTTAGAAAGGATATATACATACATGTATAGTACATACATTTATATACATACATATATGTAAGTGTTGTATTTCGTTTTATATTTATACATATTATTTATAAACTCAGAAGTTTATTCTTTTTATTACAATAGTGACCAGTAAATAATAAAATTTACTGTTTTTTTTCTTTTTATTTGTTGTGTTTCTTGTTCTCTTTATAATTTATATTTTGCTTCCTGAAGCTGTGGGTATCAAATCCCACGAAATATAGAAGCTTTATATCTCTGTTTTTCATTTAAATAAGTGAAATATATATATATATATATATATATATATATATATCTTTCCTAAGTAGTGTATTTCGTGTATATATTTATAAATATACTTGTAATACCAATTATGTATTCATATATATGCATATGGCAACGTTCAGAACAACTGTAATAAATTAATAATAACAGATACTTATTTAAATAAAACAACTGGAAAACTTGCTTGCAAACTGATAAGTAACGAAAAACAGCAATGGTGGGATGAGTCAATGTAATCTTGTTGCAAGCAGCTATTCGACTTGAAGGTAAGAAAAAAATTTTGATTATAACACAAAACGTTAATATCTATGATATATCAATTACAGACTACTATCTAACATTAAATCTTTTTTTTAAACTTAGAGTAGAGTTTAATAGTTTTACTAAATTAGGTTTTACTAGTATCAAAACCACATCAGTAATACACTTTGGAATATTTAAAAAACAAAAATTACAGTTACAAAATGTCAAATAATTAAATATACCGGTAATAAATATCACCATACACATCATTAAAAATCACAAAAAAAAACAAAAAAAAACAAATTACAAATCATTAATGGTATGCATTTATAAAAATAAACTATTAAACAAATAAAATCGAATACAAATTTGTAATACTACTGATTTACATACTTTGATTTGGTAGACTTAAAATTTTTCAATAAACTTTTTTGTGTACTTAATAATTATGTTAGGCCAAACACTTTAACAATTGTTTTCTGTTTTTATAATGATCCGTTTAAAATAGCGGAAAACATATTAAAAATTAGGAAATTTTTCATCATCCCCATCCCGAAATTAGGACTGCTGTTGTTGTTCGGTTCGGTATGATTTTATTCTGTACATAAGCCGTGCCTTACAAACGATATAACACTAGGTAGGATTATTTCTTGTATTAAACCTTCTCGTATTCAAAATAATTTAAAAGAGAAACATAGTATTAACCAAAACATTTTATTGCAAAGCTATGCTGTGTTGTACTTCGAGTAATAAGTAATTTTAAACGGAACGAACTTTCCCATTACTTTGCCCATTTCAAAATGGCGGCCAAAACAGTTCTTGTTTTCTCCCAGAAATTTAACTAGTCAATAGATGCAAATTCAACATCAATTAGATTTTGGTAATCACTACCAAATAATGTCAAAGGATCAACAGTAACATTCATCCCTAGACTTACTTGGACGGTTGTAGCGTTTTTAAAGCTACATTGGTTTATTTTTTTTAATTAAAACTTAAATTAAATGAAAATTTTGGGAACGAAATATTGGGATTTAATTTTAGATTACATTTTGAAAAGTCAGGGTAAAAACGAACATGTAATCCTTTGGCAAGTTAGTACTGGTAGTTTAAAATTGTTAGGAAGGCAGGTTGACTGCCTTGAATTGATTAGAACTTGTCTTGTCGCGAGTATTGTTCTCCTGGTTTGATACAGCTGGACCAATGAGAGAACACCGCGGATGTCCTGCAAAGTTGATTAGAAAGGGAAGTATTTAAGCGCCCGCTCATAATTTTCCCCCTTCTTTTGGTTATTTTCGTGTATTAAGTTAATTACAGTGCGCCGTGTTTCTAAATTTTTTTCCGCGAGGGATTTTGAGGTAAGCACCAAATTCATTGTACGTTTTATTGAAATATTCTACCAGATCTGATATTAAATTAATTTTGTTGTCTTTTTTATAGGAAAAAATTAAATTCATACAAACTACAGAGCAATCTGAATAACTTATTCTCGAGGAACATGAGAGCACAATTGCATCATACAAGTTACATTTGGTTCATGCTTTCAAGAAAAGTGAATTAAAATTGAACTTTGGTAATAACTTTATTTGAAAATTGGAAATTTAGTAATTTATTAATATTTAATTGGAACTGTTTAATTGTAAATTATTAATTGGAAATTAATTGAACATTAATTGTTTGAGAGAGTTGTAATCTGAATTGCAGAGACTTGAAAGTTAAGGTTCAACTAGTGGAAAGAGAAGTTTAAATTTTTATTTAGAATTGTGAGTGAACTTAGAAGTGAACATTTTTATTTTAGTTATTTCCAAGTGGTATTTGATTTTTATTTTAAAACCTTATTATGTTATTTTAGAAGAGAGCTCTGATTTTTAGTTTGATATATTTGATTAATATTTTTATTTATTGCAAAAGGAATTTTTAAATTTACTAAACGGTTTGTCAATTCTTTGTGGAAAATAGAGTAATGAAAATTCTGAAACGTTGAACTTAATTATATGCCACTTTAAAATAAATCCATTATTTTTATTTAGAACTGTGACTTTTATTTTAGACAAACCATATAATATTCAATAGTTAACCAATTTAGTAATAAATTGTACTGAATATTCACTAGGAGCTTACTAATAAAAAATATTTTATATCGTCTTGGATGTCTCATTGATAATTTAAATGTTAATACTCTGGAATATTAATATCAACAATCCAAGTCGTTATAACGGTATAGTAACTCAAATATAACAAATGTAATGAAGTTTGGTTCCAGCAGGATGGAGTACCTCCAAACTATGGCTTGCATGTCCACGAGTATTTAAACAATGGTTTTACACCGCTGAAGAGGCAGAAGAGGAAGTATCGAGTGACCATAAATAATAAAAAATATACTCGACTACTTCGTGTGGGATCACATTAAAAACGACGCCTATAAAACGAATTCCCAGTGCATTAACGATCTTAGGGACAGAATGATAGCGGGAATTCAAAAAAGACCTGCGTGAATTGGTACAGCGTACCGTTTAAAGTTTCTACAACAGGCTGGTACATTTTGAAACTGTCTTATGTCAGCACTTTTAATGTGTGATATAAAAAACACGGGTTAGTCAATTTAGCCGTTTTATTGCTAAACTTATTTGTAATTACTAGTGCTACTGAATATTTAAACTGAAGATTTAAACATTTTAAACTGCCCCCTCCGTCCAAATCTCATTTTTGAGAAATGTTCAAAGTTTAAAGTTCACTTATATTGCCTAGAAAGGTGTCCCGAGTTCCATCCCTCCACATTTATCCATCAAAAACTAAACACAGTGTATCCATACTTTAAATTAACATCATATAGCTTACAGCTTATTTAATGGGTTTAGGTGTTACAGGTCATACTTTTCTCCTTATATAAATAGTGGATAGGTACTCTGGGATACTTCATATATACTATTATGAGGTTTTCAAATATAATGAGTTTACCAACATAATTTATCAATTAGTGTACTTAATATCTCTAAAGGTTTTAATGAATCTCTAAATTATGATGAAGTATGATCGAAGTAAATCCTCTTTTAAATGACTTACCCTACTATAACGTTTTAAATGTAAATCCATAATGTAAATATTTTCAAATCCATCAGATATAATTGTTTATAATTTAACTGTTCTGATAATATCTACTGAAATTGGTAGATGTGTGTGATTGTATTTTGATATGCTTTAAATATTTGTAGAAGAAAACTAGTACAGACACTGCAAACATTTTCCGGGAAGACATCTTACGCCAAGGATATCCTGCCTCCCCTACCTACTAACGACCCCCCAATACCCCCATTATGATACATAAATCATTTAAATAAACGAAAGAGGTTTATTTTTGTAACCTTAAATGGTGGATATAACTCTCGTTTTTATCGAGGACAACTGAGAGAATTTCCTTATATACTTTTGTATTACTTCTTATTATGAATTAACTTTATGCTGAGTTTATTTATATTTCCTATCTGCCAAGATAGAGTTGTATTTAAGTTTGTGATGTGAAATCCGTCATACAGTATCTCAATTGTATAATCATGTAACCGTGTTATCACTGCAAGCAATGGTGGTATACCGAACTTCATGGCCATGCCACAAGTGGCTAATGAACGATACTATTTATGTTTTATTACGTTGATAAAAGATAGAATAATACTTTATATTACATTACGGTATTTAGAAGTTTTGCTGCTACTGACCAAACTGTTACAGTTTATTCGTAAGTGTAAGTTACGGTCTTATAAGAGAATAGGCATATATTTTAGTATTTGAATATTTTATACAGCAAATGGTTGTCTAGGCTACGTTGTAAACCCACCATATCTCAAATTTCCGTTACAAAACAATCGTTAGATAATCTATTTTTACGACGTTCCGTAACATTCTCACGAGAAATCAGTAATTTTCTTCAAGTTTTAAAGTAAATGAAAAATTTTGAATGAGCAGAATAAATCTTAACCCAACCGTATTTCTGTTTATGACAGAAAAAGACTCTGCCAGATCTTGGATATTATTTTATTCACTGGAACTATTTTTTAAATCTCTGTACTATTTAATATTTACAAAAAGATATCTAAATAGAGTAGAGCATTTAACAAATATTATTTTAGATCAGCGCAAATATGTAACTGCTACTGTTACGTATTATGTGAGTTCAGAATAATAGGATACGTGCAATATTACAGCCTGAACTGGTGAAATACAAAAAATCTACTATATTGATTAGGCAGCGGCGAATGTCCAAACTGATAACTGCGCTGCACATATCGTGATTAATTTGTGAATTTATAAAATATTCACATCTCTTAACATAGGTGGTCAGACTGGCTAGACCTTTGATTTGTTAGGGATAAGTTTTATCTAGTGGAATGTTTTTCATACACTTTATTGTAGCACAGCACAATTTCTGGAGGCATCAGTCTCAGCTCACCGGACTGACTACCAGTTCATTATTTCAGATATTCTTTATATTTAAAACTGTATGCTATTTCATTGGTCTATGTTTCTCTCCCATTCATTTTCTGAACACTATCCAAAAATCAACTAATATTATTACGAGGTTGCAATAAAATTTACCTCAAGAAATATGCCTCCCAGCTATAGCATTCTTTATAAAATCTTCTTATAATCTTAAAATACGTAAGAATACATGATAGAAACGTTATTGGGGCTGGTGCAGTCAATTTAAACATTTGGCGTATGTTTCAATAGGTATTACTTTTAATTGTCATGGAAATATCAGGGCCAATGTGTGATTCTCCTCAAAAGCAATGAAAAGACTAATGAAAAATTTCCATTCTAACAGGAAGGTAATGTAAGATGTAGTGTCTTTACGTATGTTGGAGCCATTGAAAGACACTGTTGAGAAGGCTGTCAACTTGATAATGTCTGGAAATGAGGTGGCGAACTGTGTTTTATAGTAATCCTGCTACTAACAATTATACTCCATTTGGAATGTATATTACAGCAGTGTACTACGTTACTGCTAGAAAGGTATTTTACACAGCTGATGCTGTTCCAGCATGTGAGTCATTTTCTCGTGAAATAATTTTTGTTTAATGAAATATCCTCTTTTAGATAAATTTGATGATCACATCTGTATAAAAAATCGTTTAAATTTTGAAAAAAGGAACTCTTTCAACTAAAGATTTGGAAAATAATTCAGTGTTCATGTAATGTATGGATTTTTAAGGAATTCCACTGTAAAAACTTACAAATTGTAAACTTACAACAAAATACTGTAATGAGTTACAAATAAGTAGCCTATATAATGAATTAAATGTATAAACAATATAATGTCCACACAAAATATTTGATCTATATCGTTCCTAACACGAACATTGGTGACGAGTAGCAAGGGTGTAGTTGTGTTTTTTAATCAATTCTGAAATCTCAGATTATTTTAAAAAGCGTCTCCGTCAGGGTTAACGGTGTATGTGCTTGTGCGTGGGCGCGCGCGCCCGCTTGAGTTATATGGCATTGATGCAGATCATGTTTATTGTAACATTTCACTTTGTTATTCAGATAGATCCAGAACCCACGTAGTCTAAGAGACAAATAAGGTCGCAAAATATTGGTATCAGTAAATCAGTGACTAGAAACAAACACATCATTCATCGGAAACTGTTAAATACTGAGCGGGATACAAATACAAGTACAAAAAGTTCTTTCCTTGCAATTTAGCACGTATCACATTACAAATTATTTTATTCATACCACTGCTAATGTGTTATTGGTTATTCTTCAAGGCTTTCAAAATGCATAATAGGACATAGAGATTATTGGTAAAACCACATTATTTTATACCTGATAAGATAATTTTAAGTGAAATTGCCGTAATTAAAATGTATTTACGGCTAATTATATTACCAACTTTTTTATATGAAGAAAGAGCTTTCCAATTGTGGCTCTTTAAGTAATACAAGTAGCAGAGTTAACATTTTAATGTTATTCGTTGTTCTATTACTTAATTCTTATTACAGTCCATAATATATATTGTTAGGTTTTCATATTTATTTATAATAATGAATCAAATTTACACATTAATATAGTTTATTACTAATAACCAAAATTGTATTTTATTTAGACTTGCTCTTTGTCCACCATTGTTTGATACCATTTTAATTATAAGCAATCTATTTTCATGTATCTTTGTACACACACACACACACACACACACACACACACACACACACACACACACACACACACACACACACACACACACACACACACACACACACACACACCTTCATTAAAATTTATAGTGGTCCGACTGTCACGTGGTATAAGGTGACTTCTGTCGACCAATCAGGCGTCCAGGACGCGGACAAGAAAAGCCCTCCGAGGCATCTCAGGCAGTTCTTCTATAGACTCCGTATCGCTCGGTCGTACGTCAACACCAGCTTTAACTTAGTTTGGGCCGTGCCCCCTTTTCTGGTTTTTTGTGAACCTTTGAGCCGTTCTATGGGAATTAGAAGTCTTGCCACTTCATAGTGTAATAATTGTTTTCAACCCCTTGCCGGACTTTATCTTGTTAACGAGCCAAAAGTAACTTTGTCCCTGTGGAACATCAGCGTTCGTGAGTGAACCGAGGACAGTGTCTAGTGAATTTGGAATCTTCATCCGTCACCAAGAACTCCAACAGTGCAACGTTCATTGGAAGCAACCCAGGTCGAACTGCAATCAACCCAACTTCATTTGTGTCAAGGTATCAGACAATGGACGGTGCAAGGTAACAGTGCTTCATCATTCTTATGGTCCTTACGTAATTAGAGACAATTTTCTCCTCAACCAAGATTTTAAAGGCCTCAACTAATTCGGACATTATCTTGGACATTTTTTTAATAGAAACGAAAACCATTTTAACACACTGTATTCTTGATTTAATTGTGTGCCTTTTTTTTAATACTATGTTCTTTGATCTTATTCCGTATTTTTATTTTTCCCCATTTGAACTAACAGTTATTCTTAGAAAATCAACGTATAGGCTCCATCTGCTCACCTCTCGAAGTGTGAGTTTAATATTAGACATTTTATTGGTCCTTCGAACATAATTTTGGTCCTTGTAAAGCCGGATCCTACATAATTTTGGTCCTTGCGGAGCCGGATATTCATCAGAGTATGGATAAATAAACTTTATTTGGTGTTGGAAAATAAGACATTTTGTTTCCATTGTGTGAGAGACTAGTAGATTTTTAGCGCCAAAAGTTAGCGTCCCCAAGCGACGCGCGGCCATCTTGTACTCTCCCACTACTCTTACATGCACAATACAACTGTCTACGCATTGTTTGTAAACAAGCATTGACACATACTATACCTTACATCCATTGCCTATACACTACATTGCATTACACTTGCAACATTTATTATTTTGCCAACTATTGTATCTCATTTGTGATTGTCATAATTAAGTAAGAATTTATTATGAGAGGAAATTGAAATATCTTGTATCAGTGTTCTACAACGTCTCTGGAAATATTGTGTAACCAATTATCATTGGTGATTGATGATTTTTATTGTGTATTGTTTATTTGAAATATTGTTACATTATCAGGGTTAATTAGTTTGTAATAATTGTTATTGATTATAATTTAGTTATTTAGTTTGCTGTAGTAATTTCATATTTTAAGTTAAATATTCACTAACCAATCATGGCTCCAATAAAAGTCAGTACCTATGAAAGGTTGACGCTGCTAGTTAAGAATATATTTACCAAAATTCTAAAAGAAGTTGAAAAAAATAGTTAAGAGCGAAATCCCTTTAACTCATGTTGTTCAACGTACGTTAAACAGCTATCTGAGCGAAGTTTCCATAAAACGGAATGACTTCGAAGCTAATTTAGCTAGGATCGTGGAGGTTGCAACGACCGAAGAATTGTCCGTGGAAAGACTTTCTACGGATCAAGACGAAATCAACGACCTTTTCGTTCAGATTTCTGGTTTGATAGAGTCCGCTACGTCTCCTGAGGAAGCGCCGTCAACACCGTCGGTACACAGTGAGCGGCAAACCCCCCTAGCCACGCTGTCACATATCAATCTGCCGCGCCTAGAGCTTCACCACTTCTCTGGCGACCCCGCCAAGTGGGTATCATTTATCAACTTGTATGATAGCACTGTGCATCGCAACACCGCCTTAACAAGTGTAGTCAAATTCCAATATTTGCTCTCGATTGTTTCTGGCGAACCCCTCGCTTTAATCAAGAATTTCAACATCAGTACAGCAAACTATCTAATTGTGTACAATATCTTACGCCAGCGTTATCACTCAACAAGACGCTTGGTTACTCTACATTTGAACCATTTGATAGACTTACCTAAAGTCAGCAGTCAGTCAGTACGAGGACTCAGAACCTTTGTGAACACTTTCCATGAACACAGTGAGGCTTTGAAGGCCATTGAGTGTGGCGTAACCACACAAGCCAACCCTTTGCTTTCAGCATTGTTACTTCGTAAATTAAATGGAAATTTACGCAAACGTCTAGAATCTTTTAGGTCCTCGAACGAAGAGGAAACACACACTTTGCCTACAGTCAAAGACATAATCTTGTTTCTGAACACAGAATGTAACATGAGTGAAGATGCAGACCTTCACTCGTCAACAACAAAAGCTCCAGTTAAAGCTTTCAATCAGCGATCTCAAAAGGTCATGCGGTTTGAAGACAAACACAAACCCACCGCTTTAGTAACAACTCACAATATAAATAGTAACAGTTGTTTTGCTTGTGGAAACTCTCATCACAAAATCTATGTTTGTCCCACATTTCTAAAGCTTTCACCAGCTGAAAGGTTTCAACTTGTAAGACGAGAACGAAAATGCTTCTCGTGCTTGAGAGATCATAATTTGCCTCAATGTCAATCATCGCACACTTGTAAACGGTGTGACAAACGACATCACACATTGGTACATCTCCAGTCAAGCGCAAGTGAGCGAAGTCAAGCAAGCAATCAATACTCGATACGTCATCAATCAGCTGTGGAGCGACGTCACAACACGACTCACCATCGATCGATACCACAGTCGAGAGAAGCGGGACCATCCCCTCCAGCTGACGTCACGAGTCACACTCCAGTCACGCTTTCTACGATCAAGACGTTGCCACCTGTGCATCCGCCACAACAACAGTCAACGGTACTCTTACGTACCATCCTAGTGAAACTAACTGCTGAAAATGGACAATCCCATGTTTTCCGTGGATTACTGGATTCCGGAAGTACTTGTAATCTGATAACGTGTCAGGCAGTCTCATTGCTAGGAGCGAGACGTTATCATTCAAACATTAAAATTGCTGGTTTATCACAGCATGCCTCTAACACACGTGGCATGTTATCTCTTCAAGTCAACAATTGTCAGGTCAGCTCATAGCTCCTGATCAGGAGTTCCACATCTTGGATAAAATATCTGTAAACCTCCCAGGGGCGAAAATAAGTCTAGAGTTGTCGCGTCTAGTTAAGCATTACACTTTAGCGGATCCAACTTTTGACACCCTTTGCGGCATTGATGTATTGTTGGGTGGAACCATAATACCAACTGTCTTCACACAAGAAAGTCATAGTTTAGGACCGGGTCTGCCACACCTGATCGGCACTCAGTTCGGCTTCATACTTATGGGAACAGCTCCTTGTTTCACCCAGTCAGAACCAGTTAGTAACTATTCGAATGCACTTTTGTCTACTCACGACAACTCGCTTCACACAGCATTACAAAAATTCTGGGTTCAAGAGGAACCGCCTATTGTCAATCACAAAAGCATTGAAAAACCAAAGTGTGATGAACTTTTTGATAGTACTCATACGCGAAATGAAGACGGACGGTATGTTGTTCAACTACCGTTCAAAACAGAACCCAGCTGTTTAGGCTCATCTCGAGCAGCCGCAGAAAGACGTTTTGTAGCATTAGAAAGGAAGTTTCAAACCTAACCACAATTCGCTGAACTGTACAGGAATTTTATGAAAGACTACAAAGCAACAGGTCATATGACACTTTTGGATAAACATCACGCCAACGAACCGCACTAATATTTACCCCACCACGGAGTAATAAAGGAAAAATCAAGTGAAATTCAAATAAGTGAATTTTTTTGGTCCTGTGTGGAACTTTACTAATCGGATTACTTCGGAGCAGAATAAAGTGCTTGGTGGCGCCTTTAAAGGGCCACATACAGAAAATCAAAAGTGGGAAAGTTATCCTAAAACTGATCGTAATTTATGTCCAATTGTTAGTAGATTTTTGTTACAATTTAATTTACTCGTTATTGTTATGGATTTTTGTTGTTTTTGATATTCTTATCAATGTGTCTGTTACTTATTTAGACTATCTTGATAAGTTCTCTTTTATATAATATAATTAATAAGAAAGTAGTCAGGTATTCTTGAGTCTATAATTTGTCATTGAATGGAAATGGTGTAACCGTTGATGCAAAAAAAAAAAAAAAAAAAAAAAAAAAAAACAAAAAAACAAAAACAAAAACAGCTCTACTACCAAGCTAAGGACTTTTTTGACGCAAGCAGCAAGACCACATCCGGTTCCGGTTTGTCCTTGAACGACGTGCTACTAACTGGAAGGAAACTACAACCAGACATTTCCAGTATTTTGATAAACTTCCGCTCTCACGCTATAGTGTTTTCATGTGACATAAAACAAATGTACCGACAGATCTTAGTGCATCCTGAAGATCAAAACTTTCAGTTTATCTTGTGGCGAGATACTCCGGAACAGGAGATATCTCCTTTTAAGCTAACAACAGTGACATATGGGATGAACAGTTCTCCATATTTAGCAATCAAGACACTCTCGCGGCTAACAGAGGACGACGGACACGCCTTCCCGGATGCAGCCTACGCATTGAAGCATCACACCTACATAGATGACATTGTGACAGGAAGTGCTTCACTAGAATCAGCTATCCAACTGCAAGACCAACTCATCCAGCTACTGGCGAAGGGAGGATTCGAGTTGAGAAAATGGGCTTCGAACGAACCCCGACTTCTGGAC